>NW_005218366.1:0-213 GCF_000412655.1 Myotis brandtii
ATTTTTCAAAACTTTTAACTGCAATGTGCATATGTCATTTAAGTTCTCCATATAAGCACTGAAATTCCAGATAGATAAACACCTGGAGTTTAATTTATAAATTCCTAATTGGCAATTGAAAAAAATGCTCTTTGTTGAATAAAAGAGAATCTTTTTTAGATGTTAACTAAATTAAGCACAATGTACAAACCTCTTTATTATTTTAAGAAAATT
>NW_005218367.1:0-213 GCF_000412655.1 Myotis brandtii
CGGCGCCTTCCTGTCCTCCTCGCGGCCGGAGGCGCTGAGCGTCTCGTTTGCTGTGTGTGTGAGTGATGCGTACGCGGTGGGGGGCTGCGCGGACGGAAGGGCAGGCGTCTCTGAGCCCACCCGCTGGTCCCCTTTCTCAGGAGGGAACCCAGAGACACCCCTTCAGCACCATCTGCGCCGCTGGCCCAGGGTCCCTCAGAGGCTCCGTTTATC
>NW_005218368.1:0-213 GCF_000412655.1 Myotis brandtii
AGACTCCTCTTATAATGGCTCAGAGAGTCCTTCTCCTCCTCTTCCCCAGTTGTCTCCCCTCATTGATCACACAAGAGGATCTCATTTCTTGTGTAGGGGAGGCTTTTTTTTTTTATCCCCAGTTCACTGTCTAGCCAGTGTGACACGGCTGACATGCATCAGTGCCTCCTTTCTTATCCAGAATCTCCCTGGCGATTCCCTCATTTTCCTCCC
>NW_005218369.1:0-213 GCF_000412655.1 Myotis brandtii
TTTTTTTTAAAAAAAGAGTTGCACCTACATGGATTTCACCTCCAAATGGCCAAAGCATCAATTCACTCCAGGCCACTTGGATGAGCAGAATTTTTTTCAGTGACCAGTGTAACCTGACAGCTATGACAATCACCCAGCACACTTCCTGTTTCTTTGTCTTTGTTTCCATTATCTTTTAATCAAACCTTATCAGTGAGACCAAAAAATATGCCG
>NW_005218370.1:0-213 GCF_000412655.1 Myotis brandtii
TGAACTGCAGGTGCACAGGGTAAGTTACCTTACCCTCTCCTCTTGTCACTGATAGTGTTGTTGATGGTCTTCAACAGATAATTGCTGGAGAAGAAGACATAGTATCTTCAGACCCATTATTTTAGCACTCATAGGGACAGTCTGTTTCCAGGAGACCCTGTCTTATTAGCCTCTGCCAGCCCATCCTATATAATAAAGAGCTAATATGCTAAT
>NW_005218371.1:0-213 GCF_000412655.1 Myotis brandtii
GGAGACTAAGATTTGGCTGTAAAGGTATTGACTACTGCATGATTTTTAATAGCAAAAAGGGGGCACTTCCTATGATGGATCGGCTCATTTTGTATCAGGGCCAAGTCAGAAAGACAATCCACTTTATTCAAATATTTTAAAACAAGGACTTGGGCCCAGCTGGTGTGGCTCCATGATTGAGCATGGACCTATGAACCAGGAGGTCAGGGTTCG
>NW_005218372.1:0-213 GCF_000412655.1 Myotis brandtii
AGGGCCAGGGCCCTTGGTCGGCTCTGAGCAGTGCCCCGCGGAGGCCTGCGCACCGGTGTGAGCTCAGCTGAGCAGACCCGACCCAAACACGGTAACCCGTGGCCACACCTCCCCGAAGGCGGCTTTCAGACCGCACCCTGCTCCCCCCAAGTGCCCGTGTGAGGGCGCCTCCTCCCCGGCTCCAGTCCACTCTTTTGTTTTGTTGTTGTTTTG
>NW_005218373.1:0-213 GCF_000412655.1 Myotis brandtii
CTACTTTTAAAAATTTGATACTTGAACAAAAGTCAAGGATTAGATCAAACACTTCCTATGTATAAACATATTTCTATTAATGTATCTAACTAAAGAAATCTGAAAACTGAAGAAACTAATTATTCCATAAATTAAATATTTGGGGAAAATGAAGTTAGCTGGTTTGCAAGTAATAAAACACCAAAAATAAATTGAGGTCATTTAAATAAAGAA
>NW_005218374.1:0-213 GCF_000412655.1 Myotis brandtii
TTGCTAGCCACTTTTTTGTTTCCATTTTCATGAATATCTTTTTTTTTCATCTCTTTACTTTCATTCTGTTTGTTTCTTTTGATCTGAAGTGAGTCTCTTGCAGACATCATATGTAAGGGTCTTGTTTTGTTATTCATTCACCCATAGTATACCTTTTGATGGAAACATTTAATCTGTTTGCATTTAAAGTAATTGTTGATAGATATGTATTTA
>NW_005218375.1:0-213 GCF_000412655.1 Myotis brandtii
GGCAGAGACCATGGATGGGTGGACGCAGGGACTCAGCCGACCCCCGCTGACTAAGAGACCCGGGCCTACTCCCCGAGAGGCCAGCAGTGCACCCCCCTGAAGAGGCAGGGGGTGTGGTTTGCGAAGCTGGTTGCCAGGCCCATTTCAGCCCCCTGAGAGGGCTCAGTGTCAGAAGAGGGAGTTCTGACCACGACAGATCTGGTCTCACCTCCT
>NW_005218376.1:0-213 GCF_000412655.1 Myotis brandtii
TAGATGATCGCCAAGGGCCCCACCAGAGCCAGGAGCTAGGCCTCAGGACCGCCCCCCGCTGGCCGGGCCCCAGGTCTGCCCTCGGGTTGCTCCTCAGAGCACCGCTTGCAGTTGCGAAGGCTGACTGCGCGCCTGGACCGCGCTGAGCACTCACGGCTCCAGCGGGAGGGCCTTCTGAGGGGCCTGCAGCTGCTCGCGCTGCTTTCCTGTCTT
>NW_005218377.1:0-213 GCF_000412655.1 Myotis brandtii
GCCATTGATCTACCCATAAGTAATATGTAAACCAGTGCTGGTTGTCTCCTTAACAGTGCGCTGCTAGTATGGACACAGTGAAGGAGGTGGGTTCTTAAGTAAAAGTTACGTGATGTAGATGACAGGTGATAGACGGCAAGGTTGAAATTTAAAGAGAAAAACAATTCTTGATATAGTCAATCCTCATTATTTGTATTTGTGATCTTACGTACG
>NW_005218378.1:0-213 GCF_000412655.1 Myotis brandtii
TCCTGGCTCTGTAAGTACCCACTGTGTGACTCTGAGCCAGTAACTTAGCCTTTTTCTGTCTCAGCTTCTTCATCTTCCCAGTGGGGTTAATCATAGTCCCCACATCTTAGAGATATGAAAAGAGTAAATGAGATACTATTTGTAAGTTGTTTGTAACAGTGTCTGGAACATCATAAGCCCTATATAAGAAATATATATACTGAGTGGCCAGAT
>NW_005218379.1:0-213 GCF_000412655.1 Myotis brandtii
ACCCATGCCTGTGGGGAGGAGGACTTGGTAACAGGGACCTGTTCTTAGGGAGGTGGCTGCTCATTGGGAAGCCCTAGGGTCCAAGCTGGCCAGCTTGCTGTGGCTGGGGTTCAAGGTCAGTTCGGTAGTGACTATCCGGTCACCTGCAGGAGTTATTAACCATGAGTTTCTCGGCAAGGCTGATGGCATGGCAACCTTGTGCTATCAAGCTTG
>NW_005218380.1:0-213 GCF_000412655.1 Myotis brandtii
GTTTTACCTCCTACAGTGTTACTGGGAGTGGAGAGAAGACCATAGCATTGGAAAGAGGATGGAGATGGGAAATCCCCTATGACTCTAAGTTTATTCCAATTCGATCATGGGAATATCATAAATAAAATACTGTCATATAGCATATTCAACAAAAGGTGGTAAGGATTGTACATGTGTTCTAGGTTGTGGGAAGATGCATAACATATACTCTAG
>NW_005218381.1:0-213 GCF_000412655.1 Myotis brandtii
TCATCTTTATCCTTCTACATTTTCCTATAATAGATGCCTACTCTTCCACAAAATCTGATGTTCATGCCCCTGAGTAATGGCAGCCACATTTACCAGGTGTATTTTGTGACCTTGCCTTCTGACCATAGCAGATTGGGCTGGGAGTGAAGACCTAGTGTCTGCTAGGCCATTGAATTTGTCTCCTGAGATCTGAGAACCATACGCTCTAAATGT
>NW_005218382.1:0-213 GCF_000412655.1 Myotis brandtii
AAAAAAAGTTACCTGAGTTAAAGGTATGAATAACCTGTTTAGCTTCACCTATTAATCTCTAGCTGAATTAGGAATATATTTTTCACTAATGAGATTTACATTCACTAATTTAAAATGTTAAATTTCAAGTATTAATGTGATGAGTATTCTGGGACCAATATTATAGTAAAAAAAAGTCATTTTTTAAAATTTATCTTTATTGTTGAAAGTATT
>NW_005218383.1:0-213 GCF_000412655.1 Myotis brandtii
TGGGTGCAAAAAGGCAGCCTCGGATTTTGCCAGTGTATTGGCTGCTTAGTGCCAGGGGAGAGAGAACATGTGGAAGAGACTGCGCAAAGAGCTGGACAGTGGAGGGTTGCAAGAGCTCGTGCACCTCCTCAGGCTTTTTTATCTCTCTCTCTCTCCTCCTTAAATCTTTGCATTTTATTATTAAACCCAATACATAGGACCGCCCAATTGGGG
>NW_005218384.1:0-213 GCF_000412655.1 Myotis brandtii
TCTAAAATCAATAAAAATATATTTTTAAAAAAGAATAGTGACAGTCCTAGTAAGGATTATGTAGATTTCATTATGTTGGATAAAGAATGTGTGGTACATATATACAGTGGGATACTTACTACTCAACCATAAGAAAATATGAAATAACCACCATTTGTGCCCACATGAATGGGACTTTGAGAATATTATGCTAAGCGAAATAAGTCAGTCAGA
>NW_005218385.1:0-213 GCF_000412655.1 Myotis brandtii
TCTAGTTTTTATTTTTCCTGCTTCTCTTTTCCTTCTCTTAATTCCCTTGAACTCAAATCTGATTCTTGTCTAAGTGTTCTAACAGAACCCTTACTACTCCTGATGTCTCTTTCCTGTAGTAAATAATTATTCATGAAGAGAGGAAGTTGTGATTGTGGAGAGGCCTCTGGGAGAGTAGTCAGCTCTTGGCTTTGCTGAAGTGCTTGTAACACT
>NW_005218386.1:0-213 GCF_000412655.1 Myotis brandtii
GTGTTTCTATGGTTGCAATGCTTCTGCTATTCCCAAATAAACTCAAAGTTCTGATCATTTGAGCTCACCTCATTTAGGTTGACATCAGTGGTGTCAGCCGTGGGATCGGAAGGCGCTGACCCTCAGAATCGAGGGAGGTGCCCACACGGAGCCCCTTGAGCTCTAAGCTTCTGGGGTTTGCCTTTTGCTTCTGGTTTGGTGAGTCTCCTCTTG
>NW_005218387.1:0-213 GCF_000412655.1 Myotis brandtii
CCCTGTGCTTGCTATTTGTTGAGCTTGTGGGTTTATTGTTTTTATAAAATTAAAAATTTTTTTAGTAATTACTTCTTCAAGTATTTTTTTGTTCCAACCTCTCTCTCCTCTTTTTTATGGACTCCGATTACATACATATTAGGCACCTGAAGTCACTACACGGTGATCATTTTTTAAAACTCTCATTCCTGTTTCAAGTTCACTAATCTTTTT
>NW_005218388.1:0-213 GCF_000412655.1 Myotis brandtii
AAGGGGGGCTTGACCTGCTGACCTGGGGGTCCAGCCTAAGAAACACAGACCCCCTAATAAAATTACATGAGTCAGCAGGAAACGAAGAGCACCCTCAGGGCAAATAAGATTATTCCACTGAGCCCTAGCCGGTTTGGCTCACTGGATAGAGCCTGGGGACTGAGAGTCCCGGGTTTGATTCCGGTCAGGGGTATGTACCTTGGTTGCAGGCAC
>NW_005218389.1:0-213 GCF_000412655.1 Myotis brandtii
GTGTCTGTTTCCGGAAGCTGAAGCCAGTGTCTCGGGCATACTGCCGTTCCCTTACCTGGGGTAGACACCAAAATCTGGCACCGCGTGAGAATGGCCAGGAGGAACTCGTTGTGAGAATGCACTGTAAAAGGGAGGAGGGCAGGGTCAAATACACGATAGTTAAAAGGAAACCACGACTTCAGCGTAGCTTTTAAGGATTTGGGGTATCCCCTG
>NW_005218390.1:0-213 GCF_000412655.1 Myotis brandtii
AAAAAAATCTTGATTATTGGTCATTTAATGGAAGTTTTGAAAATAATCAATTGGTTCCCCAGAATCCTCATAGGTCAGCTACCTACTATGTTTATTTAAGTATTGCTATGAACTCATGGATGTAAGCAAATATATGCATTTTAATTCATTGTATTATTTTTAATGTTTTGCAAATTTCCTCTCTTTGATTAGCATTAGGCTATTGCAGTTTGC
>NW_005218391.1:0-213 GCF_000412655.1 Myotis brandtii
GGATGTGGAAGCCACACAGGCAGACGGCTCCCAGGCCCGGCCTCCAGGAGCCAGGGCAGAGCAGAGACGAACCGAAACCCTTCAGCCCAGCCAAATAGAGACCACACGGCCCCGACAGTCTCCGGGACCCGATTCTAAGCTTCGTCCCTACTGGTCCTCAGCCCCACCATCTAGGGCTAGGTCTTCAAACCACACCCCTCCCACCCCCCACCT
>NW_005218392.1:0-213 GCF_000412655.1 Myotis brandtii
AGAGTTCTAATGTAACAATCTCAGAATATTTTTGTATGATTGTTATAATAACAATGTATTGAGAAAGTATATGGAATAGCATAGCCACATAAAAAATATTATGTGCACATGGTAATAATGAATTGGTATTACATTAGTTGAGTGGAAGGAAGACCATAAGATGTTGTTGGTAATACGGAAGAGTGGACACAGAAAAAAGAGTGTACAACACAT
>NW_005218393.1:0-213 GCF_000412655.1 Myotis brandtii
TATTCTGATATAAGTTTCTGATCAATCACCAGCTAAAATTTGGGTTCCATAAAATAGTTCATTTACTCACTTATTCTTTCTTTCTTTTAATGCCCAGAGCAGAGTAACTTTTTTACTAGACACTGTGACATAGGGCTTAAGGTTTGCAGGTCTGCGTTCATTGTTAAATATTTAAACACAGATTAATTGACCACTATTATGTGGCATTGTTTT
>NW_005218394.1:0-213 GCF_000412655.1 Myotis brandtii
GGCTCGCGAGCTGCAGTTTGCCGACCACTGGTATAGGCAGAGGGATTCATCTCTCCATTTTAGATGGCTTGATGTTTGTAGATCTTAGAATACTTGCCTTTAGGGACACTTTTACTTGGAAAATTACAACACTAGTACACAAGTCAAGCTTTAACACATTTAATATTTGCTTGTTGAATGCAATGTCAAAAGATTAAGCATGTTTTACTTTTT
>NW_005218395.1:0-213 GCF_000412655.1 Myotis brandtii
GTCATAATAATCTGGCCACTCAGTGTATATATATTTATAATATACATTTATATCTCCTCATTAATATCCTTATTAATTTCTCATAAATAATATATAACATATATGACATATGCATATGTTTGTGGATGACTATACCTATATACCAGTACATGCACACATATGTACATAAATATATGAATACTAGAGGCCCGGTGCATGAATTCGTACACAGGT
>NW_005218396.1:0-213 GCF_000412655.1 Myotis brandtii
CAAAGGCAAGCTCTGTTCAATGTTAGCGAGACAGGCGCGCCTCTCGACGGGCGGGGAACGGCTTGGCCGGCAGTGATCCCCGCTCAGCCCCCAGAATGGCTTCATTTGTTTCCCAGAAATCAGAAGGAACAGACATTGATTGGAAACATTTCAACGCGGAGGGGGAGTGGATTGCAAGAAGGTTTTGTAAAGCCCGGGGTGGAAACTGGGGGT
>NW_005218397.1:0-213 GCF_000412655.1 Myotis brandtii
GGGGGGGGGGGCCTGGGGTGCAGGAGCACTGGCCCCCCTGAGGCTTTGGGGACAGTGAGGCTGGGTCTGAGAACAGTGGCGACTCGAGTCAGCAGCTTCAGCTTGGGATAACAACACGTGTGCATGCATGTGTGCATACATGTGCATGTGTGTGTGCATGCGTGTGCGCACGCACACACGTGTCTGGGTGCTCAGTGAATACTCAGCCACAGA
>NW_005218398.1:0-213 GCF_000412655.1 Myotis brandtii
TGGGTGTGTTCCAGCACCACAATCAGTCCCTGGTGCTCACCCTTGATGTGGTTATGGGCACTCTGTCTGGTGTATTTCAACCTACTTCCACCAGGCTCAAGAGTGCAGATGTCAGGACCCTCTAGCGAGCCTTCTTACCACACTTGTCTCTTTAGTATATGTACAGGGTGCCCCCCCAAAAATGTACACACACTTAACAGCTGATAGCTCAAC
>NW_005218399.1:0-213 GCF_000412655.1 Myotis brandtii
GCCTGCTCACCCCTGCATCCTAGTGCCCAGCATGTGCCTGGCACACAGAGCCCTCAGCAAACGTCGATGAAACAGAGCAGGCTCTTGTCTCTGTCCAGCCCTCAGAGGTGCCCCTCTCCTGGGTAACTATTTCATTTCCTGGGGTTCGTTTCCTTTCTGAGGCACGTTTTATCCCGCAGCTCATGAGCTTATATGGTTCTGACCACAACGGCA
>NW_005218400.1:0-213 GCF_000412655.1 Myotis brandtii
GGAAAATTAATCTTAATTAGAATATAACATCTTTTCTATTTTTTCTGGACCTGATATTAATATAAACATAGAACCTTATGTAATATGTCATTAAAATACTTTTTTGGATAATTTACCTATATTAAGTTTAAAATATTATTTTCAAATATATGTGAATGAAAAGGAAAATTTACTTTAATGCAGATGGATAATGCAACATCTGATTGTTTTTTT
>NW_005218401.1:0-213 GCF_000412655.1 Myotis brandtii
ATAAATTGCTATGAATGTTAAGACATTTATTTTCATAATCAATGTGAACTGACAACTGAAGTAGTATAAAATATAATTTAAAATAGTAAAATACAATATAAATTATAATAAATAAGCCATGCCAAATATACATAAAACTAAGACATTTAAAATTGACATAAGGGAATATATTTATCTATATAATTTATTTTTGCATTTTCCCTTTACTCAATA
>NW_005218402.1:0-213 GCF_000412655.1 Myotis brandtii
CTCAGTTGGGCAACATGTATTCATTGTTCCCCCTCAGTGATCCCACACTGCTTTTAAGATAATTAACAGAAGGAGCCAGGAATTTGGCATTTAGGTATTGCCACATAGTAGGTGCTTGTCACATATTGGTTGATCCAAATGTTTGATCTCTAAAGCCTGGAAATAGGCCTGCGTTTTAGTCATTTGTTCTCTAAGTATTGTGGAAAGAATTAT
>NW_005218403.1:0-213 GCF_000412655.1 Myotis brandtii
TCACTGAGGGCAGAAAATAAAATTGGACAAAAGAGAGGTTATGGAACAGCTGGCCAAGCGACAATCCTGTGCGAGCTCTTTGTGCCAGCGGCTGGCTGCTGTGCGATTCTGAGTAGTAGGCCCTGGACCTCGAGGTCCAGTGTCTAGGACCACCTTAAGGAGAAGGGAGGTGCTCACGGAGGAGTCCACACTATGTCTCTGGAAATCCCTGAC
>NW_005218404.1:0-213 GCF_000412655.1 Myotis brandtii
TAACTCTACAACTTAAAGAATTAGAAAAAGAGCAGCATGAAAAGCCCAGAGGGAGCAAAAGGAAGGAGATAATACAGATCAGAGCAGAAATAAGTGACATAGAGACCAAAAACAAACAAACAAACAAAAACCAATACAAAATATTAATGGAATTAATAGCTGGTTCTTTGAAAGGTTAAACAAGATTAATGAACGTCTAGCCAGGCTCACCAA
>NW_005218405.1:0-213 GCF_000412655.1 Myotis brandtii
CTTGTGCTCATGTGAATCTCTGAGAAGGGTTAGAACTGGTAACTTTTAGCTGATTTTTCGGACCAGGAAGGAACTCCCCCTCCCCCTTCTCCCCACCCCCGGCAAAAAACAAACAAACAAAAAACCCACAAAAAAACAAAACAACCCACAGCACTTATCCTGCTGAACCTAGTTTGGGGGCATCTAATTATTGCTTGTGCTTCAAGATTCATT
>NW_005218406.1:0-213 GCF_000412655.1 Myotis brandtii
GAGAGACTGGGGCCAGGCTGGAAGGGGAACTTGGCCTGCATAGGACATGGGGGGTGGTGACTGAGAAATCTTCCTGTCTCTCCCCCCCGCCCCCACCTGACCCTGCAGGTAAATGTACTGAGGCCCTGGGAGGCTGAGTGGTGTGTCCAGATGTGAATCTGAAAGTGACCCCCTTGCAGAGGATGTGTAAGTGGGGACGGAGGTCACCCAGGG
>NW_005218407.1:0-213 GCF_000412655.1 Myotis brandtii
GAGGCCGCCAATGGGTACCAGAGCGCTAGTGTACACGTGTGTGCGCGCGCGCGTGCACCGGGCAAGATGGGTGTTTGGGCCAAGTGTGTGCATACTATGCGAGGGGGTTTCGAGTTGTGGGAATCTGCAGGCTACAACAGAACAGAGGTGGGCATTTTTGTAGACACCTGGGAGGGAGCCGGATCCTTTTGGGGAGACTCCTGCCCCTTGGGG
>NW_005218408.1:0-213 GCF_000412655.1 Myotis brandtii
ACACAGAAATTATTTCATTTTTCATTTTTATATTTTTATAAAAATCAATCAATCATTTTTTTAAGAAATGACAAAATACTTTTAAAAAATAGAGTATTTTTTCTATGAAAACAAAATATTTTTCAAAAAGAAAATTTTATTTTTCTAAATATTTGACAAGAACAAGCTATAAAATTCTGAAGGAGTTTAGTCAGCTGTGCAGATTGACTTTTG
>NW_005218409.1:0-213 GCF_000412655.1 Myotis brandtii
GGTGACCAGGCCGGCAGAGGGGTGCAGTTGGGGGCAACCAGGCTAGCAGGGGGGACAGTTGGGGGCAATTAGGCTGGCAGGGGGAGCAGTGAGGGGCGAGTAGGCTGGCAAGGGGGGGCGCAGTTGGGGCGACCAGGTTGGCAGGAGGGGGCAGTTGGGGATGACCAGACCAGCAGGAGGGGCAGTTAAGGGTGATCAGGCCAGCATGCAGAG
>NW_005218410.1:0-213 GCF_000412655.1 Myotis brandtii
CTGCTCTTTGCTTTCAGCTGTCTACTCATTTCTCTGTCCTCTTTTTATAGGAAAACTCCTTGAGGAAGCTAGCTATACCTATTGCTTCAACTTCCTCATTTCCTTTCTTTTATTCCATTCCAGTCAGAGTTGCATCTCCTTCACTCCACTGCCACTTGCCATGATCACTAACAGTCTCTTCTCCATATTGTCAAACCCATGGTCAAGTCTAAG
>NW_005218411.1:0-213 GCF_000412655.1 Myotis brandtii
AAATACTTCATACACAAAACTAGTTATAACTTGAGCATTGTTGGTGCTCCTCTCTATTTCCCTTGGGCCCCTCTTACTCTCTCTGTTCCCATCCCCAGATCTGTGTGCTGTAGCTTTAAAGGTCATATCTGCAAAGATTGAAGGACTATCACTAGTCAGACTGGAAGTGCCTGTTAGTTTACATCCCTTGGAATGGATGTTGGCCAATGAGTA
>NW_005218412.1:0-213 GCF_000412655.1 Myotis brandtii
CGTTAGTGAGGTGCTCAGGCCAGAAACCCAGGAATTCCATTGACCTGCCGTGTCCTCGCCCCCACAGCTCCCGCCTCCGCCCAGCCCTGCGGAGCCACATCCGTCCATTACCTGGTCCTCTCCACCCTGCTCCTGACGGCTCTTACCACTCGGGGCCGCACCTCGCCACGCCTCCTGCTCTGGCCACAGCTCCTGTCCCATGGTCTCCTGCAT
>NW_005218413.1:0-213 GCF_000412655.1 Myotis brandtii
TTCTGTGAAATTCAATCACTCAGATTTTATAGAACACCCTCACAGTGTGCTCTGTGAGAACCCAGAGATGAGTAAAAAGACTGTTCTTGTGAAGGAGCCTCCTCTTTAGGGTCAGGGGAGGAGAGAGAAACCCATCTGAGACCTCCTGGGCCTCTCAGGGGGTTAGCAGTGTGGACTGCCTCTTGGATTCACTGCGCTAAGACTACACCAGCC
>NW_005218414.1:0-213 GCF_000412655.1 Myotis brandtii
AGAGCAGAAAAAAATGACATAGAGACCAAATAAATAAATAAATAAATAAGATCAATAAAACCAAGAACTGGTTCATTGAAAGGTTAACAAGATTTATGAACCTCTGGCCAGGCTCACCAATAAGAAAAGAGAGAACTCAAATAAACAAAGTCAGAAATGAAAGGGGCAAAATAATAACAGACCTCACAGAAATACAAAGAATTGTAAAAAAAA
>NW_005218415.1:0-213 GCF_000412655.1 Myotis brandtii
ACTCCTGAGACACAGAACACAAAAGCAGAGCTGGGGCAACTGCTGAGTTTAATTTGGGACACAGTAAGTCTGAGCAGCCTGTGGAATGTCCAAGGCAAGATGAGCAGTAGTAAGGCTCCCTGGGGTCTTCAGGAAAGCAGTTTCCAGGGAGGTGGGACACAGACCACACTCAGGGGGTTTAATCCTATATAATAAAAGGCTAATATGCAAATC
>NW_005218416.1:0-213 GCF_000412655.1 Myotis brandtii
AGGATCTCTAGCCAGGTTCTCCAGCCAAGTTCTGTCAATATATTTCTTTAAAAATTATTCATGAGAATGTTTAAAAATTGGACCCCTAGTACAATGCTGTTGGAAATGTAAAATAGCAGGGCCACGTTGGAAAAACGTTTTTGGCAGTTCCTCACCATGCTAAGCATAGAGTTATCAGATGACCTAAAAGTTGCACTTCTAGGTACATACCCC
>NW_005218417.1:0-213 GCF_000412655.1 Myotis brandtii
TCCTCCTGTGCTCCTTGTCTCTGGTGCATCACCCCATCTGCTGTGCATCACTCAGCGCTCCATCCACCTTATCCCCAATTGTCTCCAAGCCCTGCTGACTTCACCTCCAAAATATCTCATTTGTCAGTCCTCTCCCCATTCCATACCCACGGACACTGCCTTAGTTCTGGCGAACTTCTCACCGGGGTGTGTCAATAGTCTCCTCACTGGCCT
>NW_005218418.1:0-213 GCF_000412655.1 Myotis brandtii
ACCTTTACCCTGGCCATTCCCTCTGCCCAGCACACACTTTCCCACAGAAACTTGCATCTCCCTCTCTTACTTGAGGTCTCTTTACAAATGACATCTTGTGTGTAGGTCTTGCCTAAACACCCATGAAAAATAAAACACCCTATTCATTTCTTTATACCTGCTTTCCTTTTCTTCATAACACCTGTCACCATCTGAAATGTTATATATATAGTT
>NW_005218419.1:0-213 GCF_000412655.1 Myotis brandtii
AAAAGAATTTTGTTGCAGATAGGGATTTGGTATAGGAATTATAAATTAAAGGAATGAGATCCATACCAATAAGGTTTGGAGCATTGGGTGCAACATATAACACTGCAGAGAGTTGTCTATCTCTAGATAGTATAGTGCGAGAAACTGGTTTGGCAGTAATTGAGTGTCCAGTAACTCCCTCTATAGCTACATTATTGGAGTTATCTGTAATAT
>NW_005218420.1:0-213 GCF_000412655.1 Myotis brandtii
GAAGTCCAGTCTTCTTAATATAGCTTTTCTTAACCTTGGCTCCCAAAGAAAAAAATACATTCATTTTTTTCTATGATTTTTTTAAAATCTGTAAAAGCAAATACCTAGAGTTACATTTTTCCCTATATTTACTATTAATATCAAGATCCTTTCACATGGGTAAGCAGATTTGCAAAACCTAAGACACTAAAAACATGCCTCTTATTGCTGTTG
>NW_005218421.1:0-213 GCF_000412655.1 Myotis brandtii
ACAGTTGAAGTGCTGTCAGCCCTGTGGACAGGCGGCCAGTGACGTGGCAGAGAGGCCAGCCGGGTGGTGAGCCGCCCCTGTGCAGGGCAAGCCTCCTGTCGCCTAAGCTGCTGTGGGACTGAGCTGAGAGCTCGTTTAGGTGTAATTTCCAACGACCTAAGATAAGATCCTTCTAGGCAGTGCGACTCAGGGACAAGGGGCCCTCCTGGTCCC
>NW_005218422.1:0-213 GCF_000412655.1 Myotis brandtii
CCAGGCGGAATAACGCGGAGGCTCCCAGTTTTCTGGGCACGGGAAGAGCATCCACAGCAGCAGGAAGAAAAGCAGAAGTTCAAGGCCTTGAAAATCACAGGAACAAAGAGTTTCCATGAGAAAGAAGTGGTCAGCAGTGGGCGGTGACGGGGTTAAAGAGGAACAACCGAGCACCAACCGTGAGGATGAGGACACGGGCAGAACCGGGGAGAG
>NW_005218423.1:0-213 GCF_000412655.1 Myotis brandtii
TTTCTACTTTTCAGAATACAACTCTTGCATATGTTTTATAGGGGTTAGACTGAAATAGTTCATGTGTTTTGGTGCAATTGCAAATTTAAAATGTCAATTTCTAATTGATAATTGCTGGTATGTATGTATGATATATAAATACAATTGGTTTTTGTAATATTGACTCCTCTTTAACATGCTAGTAAGAAAAGGAGAGAAAGTAAATAAAGCATT
>NW_005218424.1:0-213 GCF_000412655.1 Myotis brandtii
GAGTCACACTACCTCAACCGTGGACCCCAGAATCCCCACTACCCTGCCGTGGGCTCTGGGACCTCACGGTGAGATGCACGCCAGTGAGACCTCAGGCAACCCATACTACAATAGCTGGAACTACAAACACATCTACCACAGCTTGCATGATGAGGCCAGGGGTGAGACACATTGTCCGACAACCTGTGAGGAGACTATATCCACAAATGAGAA
>NW_005218425.1:0-213 GCF_000412655.1 Myotis brandtii
GTGGTTCAAGAATTCATCTTCAGTTTATCTTGTTACACACAACTGTTCTAAGACCTACTAAAACAGAAAGTTCATAATGTCATAAATCAGAAATTTTATGACGTATTGCTTGGAATTCATAATCTATAGACATTCTACTAAAGAAAGATATTCCAGTTTTCTCTTTAAACCTTGAGCAAAAGATAGAAATACATGGACTTCAAAATCACTATA
>NW_005218426.1:0-213 GCF_000412655.1 Myotis brandtii
TGAAGAATAAAATTCGCAGGCTAAACGATTTTAAGCAGAAGTGTGTAAGTTTATTGCAAACGTATGCAAACTCCCCCTGAGGAGGAGCCTCCAAAGGGGAACCCCTTGGGAGAGGAGTCCCCAAAAGGGAAAAGTCCTCTGTCTCTAAAATGGGAAAAACCAATCCAGTGAGTTTCTTTGTCCACAGGTTTACAAATGCTGGTAGCTTCTTTG
>NW_005218427.1:0-213 GCF_000412655.1 Myotis brandtii
GTCATCCAGTTGTAATGGTTGCTTAGGCTTTTATATAGAGAGAAATTAATTGCCTAGAACCAAAAACAAATGAAATATATAAGTAGCCAGATGTTGGGAGACCAAAATCCAGAACATTTCAACATTATCTTCCCTACTCGATGCCAAATGCATCCATAAAATGGCTCATCATCATACCTTGTATTAGTTTTCTAGGGCTGTCTTAACAAATTA
>NW_005218428.1:0-213 GCF_000412655.1 Myotis brandtii
TCAGCTTCCACTTAGCGACTGAAGTGACTTCAACAGTGAGTTCGCATCAGTAGTTGCCTGAATCTTATACCTAGATCCATAGAGGGTGACATAGCAGAGCCTGCCCTAAGGACTTGATTATCTACGTCCTAATAAATCTTCCCACCTTCGGGTTCCAGCCATGGAGTTCCTGATGTTGGCAACACTTTTCTTTCTTTCTTTTTTTTTTTTTTT
>NW_005218429.1:0-213 GCF_000412655.1 Myotis brandtii
GTTTATTTGAGCCAAACTGACTACAATTGCCTGGAAGCAAATCTTAAGAGATTGAAAAAAATCTCTGGAGAATGTCAGCTTTGCACATTATTTTATATATTAGAATCAAAGGAGAAGATGTAGGGATTGCATGAAATTGATTGGTGACGGCTTAGGGAGGAAGAAGAAAGCAAAGCGGGAAAGCTCTGGGATTGGGTAAAAAATAAAACAGAT
>NW_005218430.1:0-213 GCF_000412655.1 Myotis brandtii
GTTGGTGGTCTATCTTGCTGATTGAACCCATAACATTTGGAGGTCCCAGCCAGATTTGAACTCGCGCGAAATCTGGTATACAGTGGGCAGTGGTAGTTGCCCTAGACCGCCCAAGGGAACCAAGCAGAAGATCGAGCTGCCAAGGAAGCCACCCAAAAACCAGTGGGACCTTTACCAGAGGAGGAATTGGCAGAACAGAAGCAAGCTACCAGA
>NW_005218431.1:0-213 GCF_000412655.1 Myotis brandtii
AAGGGAGGTTTACCCAGATCTGATCTGAAACAGGTGCACTCTTTTGTAATTCTAATTTTGCTAAGCGGCGCTCTGAGCTTAGCTCTGAGTGAAGTTCTTGGCCATCAATTTGACGATGAGGCGATGCCGCTGTCTCATTGTCCAGTCAAAGTGCACATACATTAGCCGTCTTCCCACTCACAATCTGTCAATCTGTCCACGGTGCGGGATGTA
>NW_005218432.1:0-213 GCF_000412655.1 Myotis brandtii
GTGGCCCAGGAGTCAATCCCCACTTTCCTCGTCACACTTGACAAGTCAGCTGTTTTGCTCCAGGAGCTGAGACTCACATACACTGTCCAAGGCGTTGGTGCCTCTGGGTCAGATCTGGGGACCATGGCACCAACACAGCTGCCTGAGCCTGATGGCCCTGCCAGATGCCCTCCTAGTGGCCACAAAAGTGCCACAGCAGAAGGAGAAGAGTCA
>NW_005218433.1:0-213 GCF_000412655.1 Myotis brandtii
AGGATGTAACATCCCAAGCCATATGGAGATACCCCAGCAGAAAACCCAAGCTGAGTCCCCGATTGATAAACAGCGTTACCTGCCAGCTATGGGATGGGCCATCTTGGGGTTTCCAGTCCAATCAAGCTTTCACTTGAGATCACATAGAGGAGAAAAACCACCCAACTGAATCTAGTCAACCCACAGATTTATGAGAGAGAATAAAAAGGTCAC
>NW_005218434.1:0-213 GCF_000412655.1 Myotis brandtii
AGGATGTAACATCCCAAGCCATATGGAGATACCCCAGTAGAAAACCCCAGCTGAGTTCCCAACTGATAAACAGCGTTACCTGCCAGCTATGGGATGGGACATCTTGGGGTTTCCAGTCCAATTAAGCTTCCACATTAGATCACATAGAGCAGAAGAACCACCCAACTGAATCTAGGCAACCCACAGATTTATGAGAGAGAATAAAAAGGTCAC
>NW_005218435.1:0-213 GCF_000412655.1 Myotis brandtii
TTCTTCTTGGAGGGCTGTGCTCTGGGGTACGGCATTCGCTAGCCACCTCCACAGATGCATGCCTGCCACTTGCTTTGCGGCTTGACCCGGCCCCAGGCCAGCTTTAGGGCATTGTCCCCACTGTGGTGGAGCCAAGGGCGTGCTACTGGCGCTGCCCACGGCCCACGGTCCTCTCCGGCTGCTGCCGGAGTGTCCAGGTGATCCGACTGGAAG
>NW_005218436.1:0-213 GCF_000412655.1 Myotis brandtii
GCCCTGCCTGGGCCTGGCGGTCCTCTCCCTAATGCAGCCGGTGGCCGTGGTCCAGCGGCCGGGCTGCCAGGCCTGGTGGGAACGAGGCTGATGAGAAGCCTCGCTAACGGGCATTTAATTTTCGCTTCCAGACAGCACATGACTGTCTGTCACTTAGCGGTGCTGTCGCCTTCCTTCCGGGAGGCGGGGTGGCCCTGGAGGCTGGGGTTGGGG
>NW_005218437.1:0-213 GCF_000412655.1 Myotis brandtii
TAAGAGCCAGGCCGGACAGGAGCCGCCCTCTCCCCCGGAACCGCGGCCCGTGGTCGGGGGCAGATGGAGCCCGTTCTCTGGCGTCTCCGGTTCTCCCCCTCCCTGACGCGGAGCCCGACTCCTGGAGGAAGAGCCCTGAGTAGAAGAACCACTTTAAAGGCGACGTTTTCATGAGTAAGCGCAGGTTGCCGCTGCCTCGCTCCTGCGTGGAGC
>NW_005218438.1:0-213 GCF_000412655.1 Myotis brandtii
AAATATGGCCACTCTTTTTTCCATAAGCAAGAATACTATTAACTTTAGACTGTGTCTGAAGAACCAGGCTCAGAATTCATTAGCAGTTTTGGGCAATGTACCTGGAAGCCATGCCATAGGTGAAACTGCCACCACCTCCCACCCTGCACACCCTCCTGCCAAGAACTCCAATTGATGGTCACCCCTATGGGAATCATTCAGATCCAGGAATTC
>NW_005218439.1:0-213 GCF_000412655.1 Myotis brandtii
CTCCAGAAGCAGGGCTCATGGCTGGCTGCCGCAGCCTGGAGACCACAGCTGAGTGGCAGCAAGCCTACTGAGAGGAGGCAGCAGCTACAGCGGGGCTGGAATGAGCAGGAACAGCAGGTAGGAATGGCAGGCAGTGTTGGACTGCCAGTTTCAGCTGATCCCCCCAGGCCACACCAAGGGACCCCATTGGTGCACGAATCCATGCACCAGGCC
>NW_005218440.1:0-213 GCF_000412655.1 Myotis brandtii
TGACCATAGGGAGGTTACAGTGTCCTCAGATGGCCTCGGTGTCCTGCAACACAGCGTTTTTTGTCTTTGGTTGTTTCTGCAAAGAGTGCCAAGGTCACGGAGGGCGATGGAAAGAGCAGCAAACTGGTAAAGTCTTGGCTCTGCTGTGCGTAGCGTCGGGACGTTTGGGAAGTCCCATGTACCGTTAGGACTCCACTCTCTTTCTGTGAAACC
>NW_005218441.1:0-213 GCF_000412655.1 Myotis brandtii
GGGGGGGCATTCATCTAGGACTGGGGGGGGCTTTAGGTTACGCTTCCGCCGCCCTTGTCTCCTGAGCTCTGGGTGTCCTGCATCCTGCCGTCCAGCTTTCATCTCACTTTTATATTTTGTTACTGATTTCAGAGAGGGAGAGGGAGAGGAACAGCAAGGACGAGAGAGGATCACGCATCGGCCGCCTCCTGCACGCCCCCCCCCCCCCCCCCC
>NW_005218442.1:0-213 GCF_000412655.1 Myotis brandtii
CTCTTAGTAGTCTTAAATGTATGCCTTCTTGTCTCAGAGTAGCTGCTCTCCTCAGGTCTGACTCCTCAAAACAAACTCCCTATGGTCCATTCGCCTTAGCTTCTGCCCTTCAGATCACATATCACTGCAAGATAACTTGTGTGTTTCTGCATCTCCCTGTTATCACTGATATCAAGTCCATGACACTGTTAAGAAGGAGATTAAGGAGACAGG
>NW_005218443.1:0-213 GCF_000412655.1 Myotis brandtii
CCGTCAGCTGCTTGACCGGTCCTGCGAGCAGCTGATGCAGCTGTGCAGTGCCCAACACTGTGGTGGCTGAGCCTGGGCCTGCAGAACAAGGAGCAAGGAGCAAGGAACACTCGCTGCTGAAGCCCTGCGTGTTGCCCAGAAGGAGGCCTCGCCCATGGAGAAGCCTGCGGAGGTGAAAACGCACGTGCACCTGCAGGACATGATCATCCTGCG
>NW_005218444.1:0-213 GCF_000412655.1 Myotis brandtii
AAGAAGTTAGATTTTTATATAACTCAACCTTTTGGCTGAAGCATAAAACTTCTAGATGCTTATCATTCACCTATAATTTGAAAAGTCATCGAAAAATGAATAAATACCTGATCATGTAATTCTCCCAGGTAGTCTTCTCTGATACATTCTTATTAGTGTAGGACATTATCCCACTTACTATAAGCAATTTGAATTCCACCCAATTTCTCCCAA
>NW_005218445.1:0-213 GCF_000412655.1 Myotis brandtii
CCTAGATCTTCCAGGGTTCTATGTCCCTTATCCAATCCAGTCCTTTTCCCAGGCTAGACCCTGACAGGCCTCTATGGTTCCTAACTTGGCTCCTACTGTGCATGTCTCATAGTAAAAGCACCTCCCTTGTGCCATGTTGGCTTCTACTGGGCATGTGCCCCAGCAGAGGAATTTCTGCTGTTTTTATTCCTCCCCTGGTAAGGACCAGTAACA
>NW_005218446.1:0-213 GCF_000412655.1 Myotis brandtii
CCTGGTTTCTGCTTCCAGGGACAGAGTCCCAGGACCAACAGTCTCGGTAGGACCTTCAGTGAAGGGGGTAGAGGGTGTCCTGCGTGTCAGATGGGGGGACTATGGTAGGAAGTCATGTGGCTGTGAACTCCCTGGTTCTTGAGGGCCATGATTTTGTTTTAAAAAAGAATATTCACTTATTTATAATTATTGCTAAGTAAACTTCTCTTTTAA
>NW_005218447.1:0-213 GCF_000412655.1 Myotis brandtii
AAAGTGCAGTTATCCCCGGGAAACAGCTTCTTTCACCGCTTAGCACTTTGATATCAAAGCAGTTACTTTCCTGAATGTGAAGTACTCCACATAGAAATGTGCTACATCACTGTGAATTTACCAGTGAAGTCCTCAACTTATATGGAGTACAACTGTATTGCCTTTTGTTTGAAGGTCTCTGCCTGGAAGAGATTGAAACACTGTTGTGAGGCC
>NW_005218448.1:0-213 GCF_000412655.1 Myotis brandtii
GGTCCAGGCTGACCTTGACTCGCCTCCGGGTCGGCGCGCGCTGTGCCCCGGAGCGAGCGCGGGGGCAGGAAGTTCCTCCTCGCCCTCCCCAGGGTGAGGCCCACCTTCCCCCGTCTCATCTTACACTCCCGGACAGGGGAAGACTGACAGGGGGGCTGTCCACTCCCTTCGGGGCGCCCTCACTCCCCTCCCGCCTGGGGGTGTGGCCGCGCC
>NW_005218449.1:0-213 GCF_000412655.1 Myotis brandtii
GGGGGGGGGGGGGGGGGGGGGAGTGCTGCACAGAGGTGCTGAAAAGCCGAGGGCAACGGCCGCCTGTGTGTGTGAGGCTGGTGGCAAACCTCTCACCTCCAACACACACACCGCACATACACCACGCATGTGCGTGAGCAAACCCCTACCCTGAACCAAAGCCGCACCCGCTCCTCGGCTGCTGTGTGCTACACGCCCAGGCTCAGCCAGGGG
>NW_005218450.1:0-213 GCF_000412655.1 Myotis brandtii
GAAAATGGGAGGAGAGGCATTCCAAGGCAGCAGGAATTGCCTGTGTGAAGGCAGGGGGCTGACTAAGAGAGATCATGGCCAGAAAGGGCCATGATTTGGTGCAGTCAAGTGAGAGGTGAAGAAGAGGAATGGTTAGACTATGAAAGTCTTTGTAGCAGATGCTAAGGAGTTTGAAAGTTATTTTAAGGAGCTTATATCAAAAGGTTTTAGAAG
>NW_005218451.1:0-213 GCF_000412655.1 Myotis brandtii
GGCTTTGGGATTTCAATATAATATTTAGAAATTCCAATAACAGAAAAATCCATTGCAATTTATAGACAATACTTGGTTGGGTCTCTTCTCCCTAAATACATGTCTGTGTATTGTACCTTAAATTTTGGGGGAATTGTATCATCTAATGTCTGTTTAATAGTGATAAAGATAAGAATTATACTGTCATACTAATTTAGGTTTTAAATCCTCTTG
>NW_005218452.1:0-213 GCF_000412655.1 Myotis brandtii
CCCCTACCAGTCACTGCCCCTTTTCTCTCTTCCTGAAAACCATCATCAGGACTTTTATGGTAAGGCTCTCTCTTTGTTTCATTTGAATTTTACCACTTAAGCAAATTTACTTGAAGGAGAACAGATTCTATATATTCTTCTATGTTTGCCTTAGTTTGCTCAGTATTACATTTTTAAGTGATATCCATGTTGTACTGTTTGTTCATCATTGTA
>NW_005218453.1:0-213 GCF_000412655.1 Myotis brandtii
GAACACCCTGCCCTACAGTGATCTGCTTTCTGGTTTCTATCCTCCTCCTCTTCATTTGAAGCCAGGCCCACAGGAAGAACAACAAAAATCCTTTCAGAAGGGAACACATTCTTGGGGTGGGAGGTGGGGGGGAAGGGGGTGGAATCAGCGGTCCTCTGCAAACAAAAATGGCATTGCTGACCCCAAAACAATCAAGCATGGGCTACAGTTCCC
>NW_005218454.1:0-213 GCF_000412655.1 Myotis brandtii
AATCAGAGTAAACACTCAATAAATATTGACTGTTATTGGAATAAATAGACATTAATTAAGTCATGAAACAGAAAAAGACATTACAAACTGTAATGGATGCTCTGAAGAAAAAGGGCACTGGGTTGAGAGGCTGTACAGCATGTGAACCAGTTACTTCTTGAGGAAGTGACATTGGAGAGGAGATCTGAGGAGTTAGGAGTTAGCTGGATGGAA
>NW_005218455.1:0-213 GCF_000412655.1 Myotis brandtii
AAGAAGTTGGTTTGCAGTGATCAAGTTGGTGATACCAGTATTCTTTATGTGATGCAATGGGTAGTCTGGGCACATTTGGTGGGGGCAGGTGTGATATTATTATAAGGATTTAATGAAAAGTATATGATTTAGTTATCATTAGCTTTTAAAATATTTTATCTATAAGGTTCCCTTGTTTGACGTTTTTTCTTATATTTTCTTCTACTTTATAAA
>NW_005218456.1:0-213 GCF_000412655.1 Myotis brandtii
GTCTGCACCCCGTCTCTCCTCCCCCCCTGACGCGGAAGAGGGGTCGGTGCTGAAGGGCGGCGTGACCCGTCACATCCCTGCTCCCGCACGGCCGGTGGGTGACGGTGGCCACTCCACGGGCCCTCAAGGGGCGTTGATTCCAAAGCTGTGACGTGAGGTACAGACGGGACCCATGCTCTGGCCACCTGAGGAGGCCGGAGCCAGCCTTGGAGG
>NW_005218457.1:0-213 GCF_000412655.1 Myotis brandtii
ATGGATTCTTTCAACGGTGCACACAAAAACATTTCGTTCACATCTGAAACAGAACAGAACAATTCATTTCATTTCTTAGATGTGAACTTACATAGAAGACACGATGGAACTATCCAACGTTCCATCTACCGTAAAGCGACTTGGACAGGACAATACACGCACTTTAATAGTTTTGTCCCAATCCAACAAAAGCGCAGTCTAATCCGGAGTCTT
>NW_005218458.1:0-213 GCF_000412655.1 Myotis brandtii
CACCCACAGCCAATAAGGAGGGAATATGCAAATTCACGTGACAAAGATGGTTTGCTCCAGGCCGCTGGGCAGTGCGCACACACAGGCGTGGAGCAGCCAGGGCGGGGCGGGATGCTTGCTATGAGGCGGGGTGGGGGGTGGAGGGAGCTACAGGAGGGCCACAGAGTGAAGGCCCGGGTCCGGGTGCCAGAGGGAAGCTGGTGCCAGCAGCCA
>NW_005218459.1:0-213 GCF_000412655.1 Myotis brandtii
GGAGGTGAGAAGGGACAAACCACACCGAGCACCCGGCCGGAGGCACCCACACACGAGCGGTGAGCACACAGCCTCGGCCTGAGCAGCCTCCTCCTCCGGGGCCACCCCAGCCCCTCACTCTGCCTCAGGACCAACGGCCCTCAGGGCCCCAGACTCCAGTGTCCACATTCTCCCCCAAACTCTGCTGCCCAGTGTCCGCCCTTCCGTGTGCTT
>NW_005218460.1:0-213 GCF_000412655.1 Myotis brandtii
TTCTGTCCTCTGTGTATGTAGGGTAAACAATCTGGAGGCTTGGGACTGTCTCCACCCTCATGTATGCATTCCTCTCCCATGGACTCCTCCCTAACTGCCTTTCCCTGCCCCTAAGTCCTTTCAGTATTATCAACAAGTGTCTTTAGATTTGAGAATTGGAATTGGCAAAATGTACTTAAAAGACAAAAGGGAACATTTTTAAGTAATTTAAAA
>NW_005218461.1:0-213 GCF_000412655.1 Myotis brandtii
ATCTCTTCTACAAAATGAAGCACACATATGTCATTTTGCCCATAACCAGCACAACAGATTTAGATGCAACTTATAGCCCAGCTCCTGACTAGGTAGGGTGTCATTTCATAGTCCTCAAGTTATAGCCTCCTTGTTATTCTCCCTCGTAACATTTCTTTTCCCTTCATAACATTATTACAATTTGTAGCCTCTTACTAAAAGCTCAACAAAGGT
>NW_005218462.1:0-213 GCF_000412655.1 Myotis brandtii
GTAGAGGACCCAGCTAAGCTGCACCTGGACTCCTGGCCCACAGCAACCGAGAGATAAGAAATGACACTGTTTGAATAGCACTAGGCTTTGGAATAATTGGTTATTTAGCCACAAACATTTAATACTGCAGGGTATGGCAATGGCGGTGTTCCTTTATGACTCCAGCTTCTATCTAGTGGCCCTGGTTCCACAGCTCCTTCTCCTAACTGGTCT
>NW_005218463.1:0-213 GCF_000412655.1 Myotis brandtii
TTTAATATTCATAATAATTTAACATTTTATTTTATAATGGTCCCTTAATTGTATAAGATTAAAATTTCTATAAATTATAATGAGGTAAATAAAATATCTTGCTTACAAAGAATATACTCTTTTAAGAGAAATAGTGCAATTATGTGAAGTAAATTAAGAACACAAGATTGGCAAGGGGTATAAATCAGAACAGGTACTAAAAATTCTCCAATG
>NW_005218464.1:0-213 GCF_000412655.1 Myotis brandtii
GAGCCAGGGGCCATCGCAACCAAACGGACAACTGAACGGATGACCCAAAAGGCTGAGTGGGGCGACAAGGCTGGCAGGGTACATGTGGGAGGCAACCAATTGATGAATGTGTCTCTTTCACATCTATGTTTCTGTCTCTGTCTCTCCCCCTCCCTTTCACTCTCAAAAAAATTAATGGGGGGTAGTGAGGGATGACCAAACGACTGAACAGCA
>NW_005218465.1:0-213 GCF_000412655.1 Myotis brandtii
ACACATGAATAAAAAAATTGAAAACAAGCACACAAAGATTAAAAGAAAAAACAGCGGGTATACAGGAGGCAACCGATCCATGATTCTCTCTCGCCCTTCCTCTCTCTCCAAAAATCAATAACAAATGTATCCCCAGGTGGGGATAAAAAAAAAAAGAAAGAAAACAATACTGAGTGTATGGTTGAATGTTCCTACATACATGATCTCAATTAA
>NW_005218466.1:0-213 GCF_000412655.1 Myotis brandtii
CTGTGCAGGAAGCAGTTCCTCAACCTCTCTCTCCCCTCCCTCCCTCCCCTCCTCTCTCTCTAAGTATCAATGGGGAAAGCATCCTTGGGGGAGGAATAACAAAACGGAAGAAGAACGTGTGGGAGGAGAGAGCGAGCGGCCTGCGTGGGGACCGACTCTGACGGTCAGCTCACACAGAGCCCACTGTCCGCTCGTCCTCATGGGAGAAACACA
>NW_005218467.1:0-213 GCF_000412655.1 Myotis brandtii
TGGTGGGGGATGGAAACTAAACTATAATTAGTTATCTGATTATAATGTTGCAAACCTGAAACTTATATAATGTTACATACACCAATGTTACCTCAATTTAAAAAGAGAATCGGTACCAAGAGCAATATGAAAAGTTGAAATTCAAAATGCTTTTAAGCCACCATTGGCAACTTTTGTGAAATATTGCACTCATTGAATAACATGGGAACCAAA
>NW_005218468.1:0-213 GCF_000412655.1 Myotis brandtii
TTCCAGTTGTCACCCATTTTCTTTGTTTCTTTTATGGCAAAGCTTCCTGAGAGATGGCTTCTGTTTCCACACTCGTCCCAGGCCCTTCCTGACCCCACCAGACCCTGGTCACCCCATGTGGCTGAACCTGCAGCTCGACTTCATCTTCCTAGTCTTGACCTCATTTCCTGTGGCCGAGCTGACTGTTCCTTCCTCTTCCTGAAGACATTTCTC
>NW_005218469.1:0-213 GCF_000412655.1 Myotis brandtii
GAGAAAGGTAAGAGAGTAACAGACCTGTATGAGGAAAGCGACAAGACTTTGGGCTCTGGGCACAGGGAGACATGGGTTAGGGTCCTGGCTCTATGCTTAACTGAAATGAGCTTGTTTCTTCATTTATAAAGTGAGGCTGATAGTGAAGATTAGAGGCAAGCTGGCTAGGTTCTAGGACGGTGATGGCGAACCTATGACACACGTGTCAGAGGT
>NW_005218470.1:0-213 GCF_000412655.1 Myotis brandtii
TTTGACCTCTGAAGTACAGATGTTGCACTACCCCCTGGCCTATCTAAAGATCAGGCTGTCAGGGCTCCCATCTTACAATTCTGCTGCTGAATTATCCGATGTTGCTTAAGAAGTATTCAGCAACATTGTCCTGCCCTCCCTTTGAGGTTGAAACTTTTATAACATTTAACATTGAGGTATGTAAATAGAACACAGTTATTAATTTTTATTTGA
>NW_005218471.1:0-213 GCF_000412655.1 Myotis brandtii
CAGGACCACAGGGGCAGGTTGGGTTCCTCTTGGGTTTGCACCGGAGCCGGTCTGTGAGGCCGGCCGGCTGGGAGAAAGCATGCTGCCCACCTGGCTTCCGTGCAGTGCCTCAGCCCGCGGTGTCGGGCCGCGCTTACTGCATCTCTGTGTGGGAACTCGGGCGCCGTGACTCAGGCGGAGGGAGGTGCATGGGGGCCTGGGGACCCAGGTGCT
>NW_005218472.1:0-213 GCF_000412655.1 Myotis brandtii
GTACTTCCTATGGTGACTTGACATTTTTTAGAATTCCGTTTTGACTTAGCTGTAGGATTTTTCAGTGTATTTTTGTATCTGTAGCGGTTTAGTGATGGCTTAGGATTATATTGTGCTACTTCCTTCTGACTCGATGGTTTCTGATGGGAGATCTGCTGTCATTTGAATTGCTCCCCTGTATGGGGAAAACTTACTCTTCCTCTCTGGCTGCTT
>NW_005218473.1:0-213 GCF_000412655.1 Myotis brandtii
TAGTGCATAACAGTTACCAGGACTAGACTGGAGCCTGGTGTGTTATCACAGGTGAATCTCAGAAACAGGAAGTGGCAAAGCAAGTTACAAAAGAATGCGAGCAACATAATCCATTTACATCAAGTTCGAAGTCAGGCAAATTCATAAATTGGTTGTTCAGGGATCTGTAAGTAGCGACAGGGCAATAAAGAAAAGCAAGGAAATTCAAAATTC
>NW_005218474.1:0-213 GCF_000412655.1 Myotis brandtii
GGGCGAGTCCTGGGCGCCTGAATGAGGATAAACAAATGAGGATAAACAAACGCGTGATCTATTCATACAATGCATAGCAAGGGGTAAGAAGGGATTATCTAATGATGCACACAACAGACAATATGGGAGGATCTCAAAGCATGCCGTGTGGCCGTGGCACATGTATACCGTGGAATACTATGCAGCAGTAAAAGAAAGAAGAATCTCTTACCC
>NW_005218475.1:0-213 GCF_000412655.1 Myotis brandtii
GCTGTGCTACGGCATTACATATATTACTTCCTTCCCTTCCCAAAGCACACTTACAAATGAGGTCCAGAGAAGCTCCCTCGTCCCCATGGTCATGGAGGGAGGAAGTGAGTGGGAGGGGATTCTAAACTTGAGTCTTTTTCGTGCCCCATGCTGTGCACCAAGAAAGGTCCAGAGGGCCTGAGAGTGAGGCACGCCCCTGAAGCCCAGCATCCA
>NW_005218476.1:0-213 GCF_000412655.1 Myotis brandtii
ATTCTGACTATTTACATGAGGACCTGCATTCCCTGCACTGTCCCTTTAATCACAAAACTTATTATATCAGTTTATTTTGCAGACTTAAAGGGAAACTGAGGTATTGGCTCATGCCTTGTGACTACCCCTACTGAGCATGCCTTGTGACCTGCCTCCTGAAGATCATGTTTTATGACTCCAATCTTGGCCATATCTCATGACTCTACCTGACAA
>NW_005218477.1:0-213 GCF_000412655.1 Myotis brandtii
AGCCCAAAGTTAGCAGAAGTAAGTAAATAACAGTTTACAGCAGAAATACTAGGTATACAAAATAGATCATAGGAAAATGATAGAAAAGATTAACAAGACTAGGAATGGTTTTTGAAAAGATAAATATAAGGGAGAAATCTTCAGTTAGGCTAACCAAGAATAAAAGAGAGAAGACCCAAATCAATAAAATTATAAATGAAATAGGAGGCATTA
>NW_005218478.1:0-213 GCF_000412655.1 Myotis brandtii
TGTACCTGGGTCTTGTGGTCAGGAGCAGTGTTTGTTACAGCCACCCCACCCCTACCCTGGACCCAGCCACAGCAGTTGGTAATGCAGACTGGGCAATCCTGGTCCAATTAAGGATGAGACTGTGGCTCAGGCAGAGCTAGATCACTTCAATTTGGGTAAAAATATGCAGTTTGGCGGTGTGTTGGTGGGTTCTTTGGATATAGCCATATACTG
>NW_005218479.1:0-213 GCF_000412655.1 Myotis brandtii
TAGGTTTTGATTTTCTTCATTTTACTCATTCAATAATTGTCCATTGAGCACTGTCATGGAAATTGCTGAAGGAGCCCCAAAATATATTCTCCTTTTTTCCTGGAACATGTAGCTATCCAACTCCAACTTAACTTTCCCCACCCATTTCCAGGGAGGTATGATGACTTAAGTTTGCACTCATGGAAAGCAAAAGGCAGTGGTAGGGACAACTTC
>NW_005218480.1:0-213 GCF_000412655.1 Myotis brandtii
CTGTAAAAAATCAATAAAATATATTTTAAAAAAGGCAAGACTAATCTATGGTGTTTATTGTTAGCATGGTGACTCTCTTTGGAGAGAAGTGTGGGAGTAGGGGCTGGATGAGGGCATAAGGGAACCTTTAAAATAATATTCTTATTTCTTGTACTGTTTATATGAATATGTTTATTTTGTGATAATTCATGGAACTGGACAATTATGATGTTT
>NW_005218481.1:0-213 GCF_000412655.1 Myotis brandtii
GTTTCAGAGGCTGGCAAAGACATTTAAAACTTTCAAGGGATGTTGTTCATTTTATTCGTCCCAATACCAAGATATTTTCCAATCTAAATTATCGGTCTGTGGTGAAAATCAAATAAAAAACACAGCCCTCACCCCTGTGTTCCCAGTGGTTAGAGCATCAGCCCACACACAGAAGAGTCTCCAGTTTGATTCCCAGAAAAGAGTATGTACCTG
>NW_005218482.1:0-213 GCF_000412655.1 Myotis brandtii
CCACTCAAGCCCCACTGAGAGCCCCCTAAGCCAGAGTCCAAGTTCCCCTAGCTCTTTGGTGCTGGACAGAGCCCGAGCCGAGCTTGCGTGCGCGTCTAGGCCCCTTGTGCAGGCTGCAGCGTGTGGCTCCCAAACACGGTCTCAGGAAGGTATGGGGTCCACAGAATGTGGCTTCAAGGCCCTGTGGCCCACCTGCCATGGATACCAACTGTG
>NW_005218483.1:0-213 GCF_000412655.1 Myotis brandtii
CAGGGTCATTCACAGAATCAAGGGCAAAATCAAGAACGTACTACGCCTTGGGAAGGACGGGAACCAGGTGGCTCCTGGAAAGGCTGGGAGGCCAACTGCTGGCTTACATTTCTAGGACACGTATGGGAGATGGAGGTGGCTTCACTCCCCTCCCCCTCCCCCAACTGTGGGCAGAATGATTGACAGTTCCTTGCAACCATAGCAAAGGAAGCG
>NW_005218484.1:0-213 GCF_000412655.1 Myotis brandtii
CCGGCCTGGCACCGGGGTGGGGGGCGTGGCCTGAGGTCCCTCAGCCTGGTGGTGGGGCAGGGGCCATGGCCTGAGGTCCCTTGTTAAGCCCCACTGGGCAGGGGGTGCAGCCTGCCCTGGCCCAGTGCCATGCAGCCTTAGGTTCCTGCTGATTACTCGTTAAGGCTCGTTACGGAAACTCAGCCTCCGCTGTGGGTGCAGCCATCTTTGTGA
>NW_005218485.1:0-213 GCF_000412655.1 Myotis brandtii
AAGGAAGACAGAGTCCGATTTACTTTATGCAAATAAGCCTATAGCCATACAACTAAGGATACTTAAAAAGACTTAAGAATTTTTTTGAAATAAGTCAAACAGGGAGAAAAAAAATGATCAGTGTTGTTACCCACATGGGAGTCCTCCTTTCCATTCCCATTGCCAACAACAGTGGATGGGCATCCACTACATGGCCCCCTGGAGGAGGGACAG
>NW_005218486.1:0-213 GCF_000412655.1 Myotis brandtii
CCCCCAGCATTTGTTATCAGTTTGGCACAAATAAACTCATAAAAACTCCCAACTGGTTTGGATGTTTCTTATGTCAACAAACCTTTCATTTTGTCACCTTAGGCCCAGAATACAGCCCGAGGTCCTAAAGCTCCACAACTGCACGTGTACCCAAAGCACTGGCCCCAACGACCAGTTCCTAAGGCTACTGCTTCACAGATGCAACACCTTCCT
>NW_005218487.1:0-213 GCF_000412655.1 Myotis brandtii
ATTGGCCATGTGGTTCAGAGGGCACTCAGAAGCCATTAGGCTTTCCACTCCTCCAGATGGGACCACACGTGCACCTTTTTCACCTCTAATTTGGCCTCCAAATAAATTAAGCAATTTTTAAGTGCCGCAGAGAAGATAAAATGTGATGACAATGTGGGAGGGGCTGCTTTTCCCATGTGGTCAGGAAAGGCTTTGCTGAGAAGGTGCTGTTTC
>NW_005218488.1:0-213 GCF_000412655.1 Myotis brandtii
TCTTTTTCTCTTTATTTCCACATCCACTGCCTTCAGTCAAATCCTCCTAATTTTTCTCCTGGGCCATAGAGGTGACCTCCAATCAGACATCTTCTTCCTTTCTTACCCCTCACCCCCCAGTTCAGTCTCCATACTGTGACCAGAGTCACCATAAACATGTGGGATTATGCCCTTCATGGTGAGGTCCCTTATGTATCCCTGAGTCCATGCTTA
>NW_005218489.1:0-213 GCF_000412655.1 Myotis brandtii
CAGGGTTCCAGGAGGAGCAGGTCGCCGCACGTTTCCAGCAGAACTTGGGTGACAGCTCCACTCCCCTCGCCTGCTTTGCATGCCCGTGTCTGTTAGAGGACCCTGTAATTTTAGGACACGTGGTGATGACCACTGAGCAGAGCCACACTTGCTCTAGACGTGCAGAAAACGTATCTCAGAGAGTTCGTAGCAAAGATAGTGAGTTCCCATCCC
>NW_005218490.1:0-213 GCF_000412655.1 Myotis brandtii
AACTGCATCACAGCTGCCAAATCCAGGGCCTGCCAGGCACACCGCAGGACACCTCCGCTGCGCATGCCCTCCACTCCCACCGCCCCCCCTTTCCCCCTCAGGCCCTTTCCCTCCAGCTCCCACCGTGGAAAACCCGCAACCCGCGCCCCTGCCACACCTCCCAGTCCTGCAGCCTGAGCCCACGCCAGCGCTGACCTCTACCCACAGCTTCAG
>NW_005218491.1:0-213 GCF_000412655.1 Myotis brandtii
TCGTCCTGTGTGGCGGCCCCTCCCGTTCGGGAGAAGGATTCAATGCGAGAATGCAAGCTTTTCGCAGCTCCACGGAATTGGCCATTGGTTTTTAAGCTTTAATCTGGGGGGGAGCCCATACCTGTTACTGGGGATCCAGCAAGGGCCCTCCGACTCTCATGCCTCATCCCGTCTCTGTTGGGAATTCAGTTGCGTTTCGCACAGCACTTGGCA
>NW_005218492.1:0-213 GCF_000412655.1 Myotis brandtii
TCCCAGAAAACACTTTGCTCTATTGTAGAATTACATATAATCACCTGAAAGAGAATGTGAAATTTTTAAACCTCTGTATAATATAACAAAAAGCCCCCCAAAACAATGCTTCATGCTGTCATTTCAGTCATGCACTCAATAGGCCTGATTTTGTTTTCTTATTTTTTTAAAAAAGTCAAATGCACATTTCATGGAGTGGATCAATTATTTGGT
>NW_005218493.1:0-213 GCF_000412655.1 Myotis brandtii
GCCCCCTCACCTGCTCCACCATCCTGCCTGCAGGGTGCAGGGTGCTTGGGGCCAGGGCCTCCGCCCAGCTCCTCAGTGTCTGGGAGCCGGGCGGCAGCCCCGCCCCCTGCCGCCACTGCTGGTCGCTGTCTACAAGGTGATTGGTGGGGCAATTGGGCCCTGCTCACATCTGTCTTGTCCTGCTCCACCTGCTCCACCATCCCACCATGGTCC
>NW_005218494.1:0-213 GCF_000412655.1 Myotis brandtii
GCTCTACCTGATCACATGGCAACCCTGGCACGCATTCGCCAAATCCCATCCTCCTGACGATGACGTGACCAGGGAAAGCTGCTTACGTCCGGAGGCGAGTTGGGACGTGTGGGCTGCTGCCCCCCGCGGGGAGATTTCGGGGAGCTGCTCCTCCTGTCCCCTCCTTCCGGGGCATCCTTTGAGTGCCACCTGTTTGCAGGTATCCTGGGGAAG
>NW_005218495.1:0-213 GCF_000412655.1 Myotis brandtii
GGGGTCGCCATGTCCAAGGTCACCCAAGGGCACAGCTGAGCCCAGACCCAGCCTGGGCCGCTGCCCCTTTCCCAGCACCAGGCATCTTCCTCCTTACGATTCATTCAGAGGAGCCAAACATTTGCAAAACGTGTGGTTCTCAAGTGGACACCAAGTGTGAGCCCTTCAGAAAAACGTGATTGAATTGAGTGAATGAAGGAACAAGAATGTGGT
>NW_005218496.1:0-213 GCF_000412655.1 Myotis brandtii
GTGTCTCCTGGAGGAGCCCTGGGTGAAATGGGCTGCTTGCTGGCCACGGCTAGAGGTACCAGGGCTGAGCATCAGGCCATTTCAGAATCCTATGAGACAGGGAAGGACGAGTATGTCTGCTGCTGGGGACCTAGACTCTCAGGCTGGCTGGCCGAGTGTGGCTGTGACAAGCTGCCGCTGTGTATAGGGCTCCTTCAGGAGCGCTGGGGGCAC
>NW_005218497.1:0-213 GCF_000412655.1 Myotis brandtii
TATTGAGTGCTTTGCATTAGTCAAAATAATTAATAATCCTGTGGTATAAAGACAACCTCCCAAATGTTAGACATTAATACAGCAAAGGCGTATTTGCTAATCACAGCGGAGTAAGTGTGTAATGTGGGCTGACGAGAGCCTCTACTCCACAGGATCACTCAGAGATCCAAGATAATGGAGGCAACCTTATTGCGAAGTGGTACTTTGTGGAAC
>NW_005218498.1:0-213 GCF_000412655.1 Myotis brandtii
GCCAATTTTCATTCAAATTCTAACAAAAAGCTTCTTAAAAGGCACACCTTCCAACAATAAGAACAATACATTACCTTAACAACACTTTAAATATAAATTTTGGGCGCTCTCCCTCTTGGGAGCGTGCCCCTGCCTTTCCTTCCCCCACCCCCCTCTGGGCCCCAGGAATGTTAGCCTTAGCTTCCTCACTCCCAAGCTCCAAGGGACCTTCCT
>NW_005218499.1:0-213 GCF_000412655.1 Myotis brandtii
CGGGCATGGGCTCTGCCCTCAGGAAGCTCCCCTGGCAGAACAGGGCAGGGATGGGATTATTAAGTGTCATTTAGAGGAGGGCAGTGCAGCACTGAAGCAGGAGCTCCGAGATGCGCCAGCCACCCCCGAAGCTCCCTTCACCCTCCTGGTATCAGGGGGGGGGGGGGGCAGTGCCTGGCAGAGCCACGTGAGTTGGCAGAGCTCCAGCCACAG
>NW_005218500.1:0-213 GCF_000412655.1 Myotis brandtii
TCAGCAACTTTACAGATGCGGGAGCTAAGCCACAGAGATGAAACAGCTTGGCCGACGACACTCTGCTAACACAGGGGTGGGCAAATGTAGGGGTACAGTTGTGAGTACGTGAAGCAATTTATTCTTGTATTCTCATTTATTAATATTGTATTATTTATTTGTATCTAAACTGTGAACCTACTTTTGCCCATGCCTGGAGAAGGTGGAGGTAAA
>NW_005218501.1:0-213 GCF_000412655.1 Myotis brandtii
TGATACTATGGTGTATTAATGCACTTAGTTATAGGTACCCAACTATGTATTACATAGTACTTTTAGGTGTCTACATTTATGATATAAGAATTACAGAGTCTTTTTCTTTCAATTAAAATTAGGCCCAAAATAGGACATAATCTCAGAGCTTTAAATAAAAAATAAAATAAAAAACTTTATAGTAGCCCTAGCTGGTTTGGCTCAGTGGATAGA
>NW_005218502.1:0-213 GCF_000412655.1 Myotis brandtii
TATGGCTCGCTCCTTCTGGAAAGCTGCCAGCTCTTCCGAACTGAGGCTGCGGGTACAAAAACACAGATGGTAAGTGAGTGGCCCACGTCACTGTCTCAGAATCCTTTCTCCCCTCCTGGACTTCTCCTACCTTTGCTCATCTGTTTCCTCTGCCAGGAATGTCACCCCACCATCCTCACCACCTCTGCCTTTTGTTCCCTTCTTTAAGCCCTA
>NW_005218503.1:0-213 GCF_000412655.1 Myotis brandtii
AGTAAATTTAATATTGGGAATGATTACACAGGTGATGAGATTGCTGAAAAAAAAACAGGCAGGAGATGATGAGGTAACTCCAAGATTAGCAATCTCTAAAGACGCTTTGGCTGAAGGGATGAAGGAAAGAGGGGGGGCGGGTACTGACATCCAGAAATGGGGTCTCCTGAAGGAAGTTGGAATCAATTCTTATAAGAACTGAGGAGAAGCAAC
>NW_005218504.1:0-213 GCF_000412655.1 Myotis brandtii
GGAACAATTCATGCACAGTGGATCTCTGATGGGAAAAGGTGGGCTCTTGGGCTTTGGCAACTGGAGAGATGCCCAGATCAGACGTGGTAGCAGTGACCCAGGCCGAGATGTGAAGGCCTGGAAGGTGATAATAATAAATTGAAAGAAGTGAGCTTGGGAAGGAAACTCGGAACATCAGCCAGAAAATATCTACCCTTGTTTTCAGAGTTTATG
>NW_005218505.1:0-213 GCF_000412655.1 Myotis brandtii
GGCAAGCCAGCTGTTTGCAAAGGCTGCAGCCACCCTGCAGGGGTTCCAGAAGCAGGTGCTGGGCTTCATGGAGGTGGGGCAGGCCACCATGCTGAGCCGCTCCTGGGGCGACCTTCAGTGGTGAGAGGAATAGCACAGCAGGCTGAGCGGGCCTGTCACAACCTTAGCCAGGCCCCTGAGGCCAACTCAGTCCAGCTTCCTGCAGGAGCTACT
>NW_005218506.1:0-213 GCF_000412655.1 Myotis brandtii
TATGTGCTGGCAATCCATAAGAAGTGAGAATATGAGACTTTGGAGAGGATACATTTTTCCTTACAAAAATTTTTAATCTGAGGTGACTCCTCTGAGCCTATAAAGTGCAACGAGCACTTTTCTGGGTGGTGTCTGAAAGGATTGTGATCTCAAAATGATTAAGAATCATTAGAAAGTCTTTGAAGAATTTCATGTCTGACACTATGTGGACTT
>NW_005218507.1:0-213 GCF_000412655.1 Myotis brandtii
TGGGACATCTTGGTAAAGAGAGTTTAGCTTCCTCTGACAAAAGTGTCTAAGTATAAATGTTATAAAATTAATGCCACTTTGTAACCATTTAAAATAAAATCCAGAGATAAAGCTTTTTGCAGAAAATAAAAGGGTCTCCAGATCAACAATTACATAAAATTTCTTAAAATGATTTTCTAAAACAGAGTAAATAAATAATCTGAATATTTACTT
>NW_005218508.1:0-213 GCF_000412655.1 Myotis brandtii
AGCAAAGAAACCTTGCAAAACTTCAATTTCATCATCTATAAAACAGGAATAGTCAATATTTAATTTCCAATCAGCTTTCCCGCAGGATGGTGAGGATTCCTGGGATGATGAGAGGAAGTAGCTCATCGCAGGGATCCTCAGTGAGATCCTGTAGGCAAAGCACAGGGTCCGGCACAGACCAGGCACTCAATGGGCCCTGGTGCTCTCTGCACT
>NW_005218509.1:0-213 GCF_000412655.1 Myotis brandtii
TATAATTTGAATTACATATTAATTCTTTATAGGTCAGAAAGATCAAAGACAAATTTTTAAAAAACTATCATCTTGGATAACCAGCTGAAGGTGAGCTGGAGAGTAGTTTTATAACTTCGGACTTATAAAAGAAGCCACATTGAGACAGGTAGGAAGAGGGCTGGGCCTACTCCTAGCAATGGTTGCTGCAGTTCTAGATGGATATCTCAGCTG
>NW_005218510.1:0-213 GCF_000412655.1 Myotis brandtii
TGGGCAACTGCCCCATTTATATTTGAGCTTCATCCTCACAGGATGTCTCCATTTACTGAACATTTTCAGGACATCCCTGTGCCCATCTTTTACTTTTTTCTTTCCTTTTAAGTGCACTTCATCAAGGATGAAGTGAAGGAAATGTTGTGACGAAGCCCCACATAGTTAGATCCAACCAAGTTTGGGTGTCCTTGGCATCAGGTATTCCACCTC
>NW_005218511.1:0-213 GCF_000412655.1 Myotis brandtii
GATAGATAGATAGATAGATAGATAGATAGATATGGAAGGATGAAAATATTTTGAAGGTGTAAGAATATGACAGGCCTATGAGGAATGATTTGGGGGAAAATGTCTGAGCAATTGATTAATAAAGTTGATAGACTTTCAGCACAAGGTATCTTTAGTTTTGATTCCATAATCAGCTGCATGTTTCACTTTGGGGAAAATTACATTATGGAAAGA
>NW_005218512.1:0-213 GCF_000412655.1 Myotis brandtii
AGCCTATTGTCTTTTTGCATCTACGATAACATATCTTCGGATGTCGAAGTAATTTTCCTTTTCCCGGACCCTCCCAGAACAGGCACCACTCTGAGGAGACCACAAATCCCCCCACTGTTACAGAGTTAACTGTTAACGGATACCTATCCTGCACCCCACTAAGTAAAAGAAGCACCTGTCTATCATTTTACTTTGTATCCAATCCCAGGGGTT
>NW_005218513.1:0-213 GCF_000412655.1 Myotis brandtii
CCTTTTACTGCTTTATTCCTCGTGATTCCATACAAACGCATACAAGCAGTGGGAGCCCCTCTGGCCTGCTCTACCTCCTAGCTGTGATGAGTAATGCTGCCGTGGACACTTGTGTACAGTTGTTTTGTGAACATGACTTGGTTTCTCTTGGCAGATACTTAGGAGTGAATACTAGGTCAAATGGCAAAACATGTAATCCTATCCTATATAATA
>NW_005218514.1:0-213 GCF_000412655.1 Myotis brandtii
ACCTCCAATAGGACTCGGGGAGCCCCTGCTCTTCTCACACCATGAGCCCGTACAGGAGAGGCGCCCACACAGGGCAGACAGCAAACATGACCCCTGCTGAACTTGGCAGGCACACGGCTAGCACTTCACGGAGGCAGCCCCGAATCGCCCTTTGAGCTGGACCCCCAAAATGGCAGCGAAGCCTTTTTAACAATAAGGGAGGGTCCGGTCTCT
>NW_005218515.1:0-213 GCF_000412655.1 Myotis brandtii
CAAGAACTTCACAGGGGCCTCTTATTAAGCCATCCTACAGGTCTTTTATTTTCAGCCAATTGTATGAAACCAATGTAGTATGTGCACTACAGTTTTATAATGGGACTTCCCCCTGTTACCACAGACAATATTTATTTCCTTATCATTTCTCTGTTTTCAGGTCCTTGGCATAAAAGGGATGATGTGGAGGCCTATTCTGAACACAGTGTATCT
>NW_005218516.1:0-213 GCF_000412655.1 Myotis brandtii
GACTGTAGTAGTGAATTCCAGTTTTGTGAAACATATTCCAACACAGTGTCTTGCTTCTGCTAGTGATTTCTCAGTGTTTTAAAAATCTTTTGTACTGAGTTTATAGCTCTGTAGCAGTGAAATCTAAGTGTTTTTGAAACAGCTTTCTACATAATTTCCAGAATACAGCAATGATGTCCCAGTGTTTCCAAAAGGTTTCCTGGAGTGTTTACA
>NW_005218517.1:0-213 GCF_000412655.1 Myotis brandtii
TTTCTGGGTAGTTCTGGTGGATGTTCTCTGTGAAACACACAGGCTCAGGAAGGACCAAATGACCCCTTCACTGGGTGCACACCTGGCCGTCGAGGAACACTTTCATTTCAGGGACCTGGAATTGGCCTCTGTGTAGCCCGGCATCATGGATTGTCCCATTGCTCAGTGTTGATCAATTCTGATGTCAAAATACAGGCTGGATAAGGGTGAATG
>NW_005218518.1:0-213 GCF_000412655.1 Myotis brandtii
TAGAAGTCCTCCTTCAAAGCTAACACTCTTCTCTGAAAGTCTAAACTTAGAAAATGGTTAAATGAACACTCCACAGTTCATTTCGGGAATACTGTGCCCTCATTCAGTGACAGGATATTTGTAAGGTGCCTAGAATTGTGCCTAGCATTTGTAATAAAAAGAGTATGTTTTAAGCTATAAATAGGATTGTTCCAAATAATATAGAAAATTCTA
>NW_005218519.1:0-213 GCF_000412655.1 Myotis brandtii
AATCAATAAAGAAATTAAAGATTGAAAAAAAAGTGAATGAAAACAAATAATTGATGCCTGTGAAATGTCTGCTAATTATGCAGCCTCTCTTTCTCTACCTCTTCTTCAGTCCTGCCAGCTTCTTCTCTCTAATAGGACTGTTGTGAACTCCTTTCCTCATCCAAGGCCTCTGGGCCTCCACTGGCCCACGCAGGCTGCTTTTCCATCTCCATC
>NW_005218520.1:0-213 GCF_000412655.1 Myotis brandtii
GGAAACTGTAAAAGATAACCTTTAACTGGCCTTTTGATGACGTATAATAGTTATGAATACTAATATTGCTCATTGGGAACGTCCGTTTTCCCTACAATCTAAAAATCTAAATATTGAACAAATTGAGCCATCTTAAATATTTGAATTCTGACCTTCCTTTGAGTTAAATTTTCTTGAAAATCAAAGTAAGAATTACCTTTAAAATTTTTCTTG
>NW_005218521.1:0-213 GCF_000412655.1 Myotis brandtii
GGTTCTATGTGGAGGACCATTTGTAGCTTTAGGGCTTCAAAATGGGAGGATATGAAACAATAAGAAATGGTTAAAGATGAGTTAAAACAATATAAACCAAGGGCTGAGAAGGGGAGCTAGGTAATAGGGATGGCATTATATCTTTAATTGATGCCCAGTGGTGTCTTTTTTTTTTAAAATTGATTTCAGACAGTAGGGAGAGGGAGAGAGAGA
>NW_005218522.1:0-213 GCF_000412655.1 Myotis brandtii
AAATGGTGAAGGTGGTAAATTTTATGTGTATTTTACCAAAAATTGTCAAGGTCAGGTGATATCACATGGAAACCTGAATGTCCGGCTTCTTGTGAAAACTGGGAAGATTGGGGTATGCCTGGCCCACATTCCCACAGGGCCCCAGGCGCCTGGAGTGGAGATGTTATTTCCACTTCGGTATTTGAGTGTGCTCCTGAGATGGGAAAGGCACAC
>NW_005218523.1:0-213 GCF_000412655.1 Myotis brandtii
CCACTTCTGAACACTCTCCCCTAAGAAAACTTAGCTTGCAAATTAATGTATCTCCCTTTTCTTCTTCCTCACCCTCTTCCTCTCCCTCTTCCCCGCCCTCTTTGCTTCTGCATATGCTAAGATCTGCTTCACTAACTCAGGAAGACCAATAGGTTCTTTCTTTATATCCCACAGCCAGAAAACTCTCTCTAGGCCAGTGGTTCTCAACCTTCC
>NW_005218524.1:0-213 GCF_000412655.1 Myotis brandtii
ATTTCATTTCACTGCCTGTTTCCTTCTTTTCTTTCACTAACAGAACTCCAAGGGAAGCTCCTGACTCCAAGTCTCCCCACACCATCTCAAAAGAGATGCTTTCCCTGAACTTTCACCACTGGTTCTATGCACCTTCATATCTTTTCCCTTCTATCTTCCAGTAACCAGAGCTCTGACCAGCAAAGTCTCTGACATGCTCTCAGTATTTCTTCA
>NW_005218525.1:0-213 GCF_000412655.1 Myotis brandtii
ATCAACAATAAGGAATGTAAGGAAAAAGAAGCGCTATAAAGAAATAGAGGAAAAGAGGAAAAAAGAAACAGTGCACTTTGTGGCTGTTGAATGGTAAACAGAAATCTGATTCACAGCAATAGAAACCTGCATGCGATTCACTGGCAGGGGCAGGGGCCCATCTATAATGGCAGGGGAAAAAAAGTTATTTAAAATAATCCTTGATTGAGGAAT
>NW_005218526.1:0-213 GCF_000412655.1 Myotis brandtii
ACATTTTACATTTTAGGGAATACAGTATCATTATAGTTAAGAGTCTGATTTGATAAATTGGATTAAATTAGTGTATAGTTAACCCCTTGAGCTTTAGAATCTACTTGAATTCTATCTATAATTCTCTTCTTCAGTAGATGAAAATAAATGGCACACATACTAATAATATTAGAAAGGTTTCTTTTATTTGTAATCATTATATCACTATATTTT
>NW_005218527.1:0-213 GCF_000412655.1 Myotis brandtii
ATCATTTCTCACCCTCCAATCCTTCCTTTTTGGCTATCCACCCCGAGATGTGAGCCACACCCCTTCTAGGTCTGGTGTCATTGTTCAAGGGGGAAGCCGGGGCAGAGTGAGGCTCTCCATTCGCACCTCCCAGGATGAGAAAGAGGGTTCTTCTTGAAGCAATCTACTCCCCCGGTGGGTGGCTGAGGGAAGGGCCAAGCAGCCTCCTGAGAA
>NW_005218528.1:0-213 GCF_000412655.1 Myotis brandtii
TGATTTCTACCTCTGACCTGGTGCTTCCCAGCCTTAGAGTAACCCTGACCTGAAAATGACCTCCCATGGGACCTCTTGTCTCAGTGTGACCCTTGACCTGGCAGATTTCCTACCCTTGCAACCTCTGTGTGACCCTCTAGCCCCCAGGGCCTCTGCATTGCCCAGGAAAAGGCCCGGGCACCGGCTCCGTGCTCCTACGCAGCCTTGGCCTTG
>NW_005218529.1:0-213 GCF_000412655.1 Myotis brandtii
TTTATTAGACTCTTACAAACTGGATTGGTGTTGTTTCTGTTAGGCCAATGAAGAAGCCAAAACTCATAGAGTTAAAACATTTGTTCAAAGGAAGAACCAAGGTTTAAGCACGGTATCCTTCATTCTAAGGCCATTATAATTTTATCAATGTTATCAATTTAGTGAGGCAGGGGACTCAACCCAAATTAGTTGCCATCTGGAATCCTATTAACC
>NW_005218530.1:0-213 GCF_000412655.1 Myotis brandtii
CTCTCTCTCTCTTTCTCCCCCCCACTTCCTTCCTCTCGCTCTAAAAAATCAATCAAAATGTATTTTAAAAAACCTCCCATTTTAATCCTCTCACCACTCATGACTGCTTCTATTTGGCATCTATTCATATATTTTTTAACATTCTGTATACTAGTGACTTCTCTGTATATTAGTGGTTTAGTTTTACCTGGGAAATAAAGCACAGGACTATAA
>NW_005218531.1:0-213 GCF_000412655.1 Myotis brandtii
TCTCAGACTATTGGATCCCTGCGAACACTCAGTGCTTACCTTTATGCTGCTTTACTACATAAAGCCTTTATCAGTATACAGACATGAGTGTTGAATGCTGAAGAATGTTTTTTCATGCTTAGTGCCCTTTACATATCAGGGGAGGTGACCACACTGATTATTTCCCAAGCCCCACGACTAAATCACTAACTAAATTACCATTAGGAAGGATCT
>NW_005218532.1:0-213 GCF_000412655.1 Myotis brandtii
CTGTCAAACTACAGTGGAAAGGCTGGGGAGGATTGGGTGGGGAAGTAAGAGATCACCCGAAGGACCTGTATGACCTGTATGCATGCATTTAAGCATAACCAATGGAAGCAAGACACTAGGAGGGGGGTGAGGGCATGTGTCAGAGGGTAGGGGTGACTGGGGGAAGGTCAATTGGAAACAAAAAAAGGAGACATATGTACTACTATTTGTAAT
>NW_005218533.1:0-213 GCF_000412655.1 Myotis brandtii
TTTCTTTCCTCAGAGAAGGGTCAGGGAGGAATGAATGGGAGGAAAAACAACTGGTATCACTATGACAAGTTTCCCAAATCTGAAGCATTCTTGTCTTTATTATACGCACTGCCTGTAATATTTAAGCCATGAAAGGTATCTGAGACCATTTAGAAAAGTAATGACTAAAATCTGGCCAAGGGTTATCTTAAACCAGCTTTGGGACAACAGCAA
>NW_005218534.1:0-213 GCF_000412655.1 Myotis brandtii
GTGTGTGTGTGTGTGTGTACGCCAGATGGTTAAACAGCCAACCCTGGGCTGCTGCAGTGCATGGTTGAAGGCGCAACAAAGGGAATGAATCACTTGGTGGGAAATGGCTTCCAGGTCACAGGTGGCAGGTTCATTGCTGCCCCGCCCCCACCTGAGCTGGAAGGTCTTGAGAACCCTTCCTGCCGGGAGTTCAGGGGGAGAGGGGTCTGGAAC
>NW_005218535.1:0-213 GCF_000412655.1 Myotis brandtii
CGACCGAAGCCACTCAGCTTACACTGAACGGGAGATCCGCCACAGCGCCATCCGGCAGGAGACGGGCCAATGATCACACTTTTCAGGCAAGTTTCAGACCCACCTCGAACCCCTACAACCAATTAACAATAAAGGCCACAAAACCAACGCCCCCTCCATCCAGCCCCAAATCAGGCGGCCCACTGAGTCACGGGTGGAAGGAAGCCAGGTGCT
>NW_005218536.1:0-213 GCF_000412655.1 Myotis brandtii
CTACAAGGCCAGACAGCCAAGTCCATCTCCCCCACCATCTAAGCAGGCTAAAATGGGCTAGGAAGCAAACTTATCTTCCAGAACAAGAGGCCTTCCACAGAACAGCAGAGAACTCCAAACAGCAGTCCCACAGAATAGGGGTTTTCCTTCACATTCCCATCCCCGCCCCACCCCTGCTTGTTCCACAAGCTTTTCAGCCTTGTGATACAACAA
>NW_005218537.1:0-213 GCF_000412655.1 Myotis brandtii
ATATTTGGAAAATATTTTGTGTTGATATTAAGAAAGTAATATTATTTATCACCATTCTTTTTGTACATAGGAAGCAACCACTAATTTATGAATATAAAGAAGAAGGAAGACCCCAAACATTTCAAAGTAGCAATCTTGGTAAGACTTCAAATACTGAATTACTCTTGGTCCCCCTAACATAGATGAAGTAAGAGTAGGAAAGTTTTGATAATG
>NW_005218538.1:0-213 GCF_000412655.1 Myotis brandtii
CTGCCCCATGTCTTGTCAATTAAAAGTAGGGGCCAGCGCTGGCCGGGGGCTCAGTTGGTTGGACGGTCATCTGTACACCAAAGACTGCGGGTTCGGTTCCCGGGCAGGCACACACCTAGGTTGCGGGGTTTGATCCCCGACTGGGGTGGGTGCAGGCAGCAACCTCTCCACGTTTCTCTCTCTCCCTTCCTCCCTCTCTGAAAGTCCATTTTA
>NW_005218539.1:0-213 GCF_000412655.1 Myotis brandtii
ACCCATAGAATCATGAGTTGTGATAACAATAATTATTATTTTAAGCTGCTAAACTTCGAAGTAGTTTGTTACACAACAGTGAGCAACTGAAACAGTGGGTGTCCAACCAGTGTCCGCTGCACACCACACTCCCCCTGCCTCCCTCCATTAACCCACCCCGTGAACCCCGCTATAAGTAAACCACCACAGACCACTCCCCAAAGCCTATCGGTA
>NW_005218540.1:0-213 GCF_000412655.1 Myotis brandtii
GCATTTAAACTCAGGCCAATAAATGTTTATGGAGCATGAATGATGAGCTGAATACCGTGTTACATATTCAAAATATAACTATGAATGAAGTCATGACAGTCATAGCTAAGAATCATACAATTAGAATATGTTCTTCACATGTTATCAGGAAAATTTAACTAGGCAGAAAAATGTAAAATATGGCCCGGCCAGCATGGCTCAGTGGTTGAGCAT
>NW_005218541.1:0-213 GCF_000412655.1 Myotis brandtii
ACAGCAAAACATAGGACATGTCTGTCATCTATGATCCTTTGAAAGGTAAAGCATATGTAAACACTCACGGAAACTGAGCGGAAACACTGAGATTGTTGGTGTGTATTGGCTGCTGCTTGCTGCTACAAGCAAAGTCCTATAAGACAGATGCACTCAGGCTAGTTCTAAGAGGTAGGTTGGAGCAGGCAGGCCTAGCAAGGGCTGTATCTGTGG
>NW_005218542.1:0-213 GCF_000412655.1 Myotis brandtii
GTGTTGGGCTTATAGAATTAAGCATCAGGAGAGACGTTAGTCCTGGACAGGGAGTCAGAAAATGAAATTCATGACTGCGTGGGGTCCCTAGGACTGGCCGGCAATCAGAACCAATCAGGTTCCCTGCCTCCCTACCTCCCCACCTCCTCCTTCCCTCGCTGCCCGTGTCTGCCGCCACCTACCCCGGTTCCCTGTCCTAGCCGGGGCCTGGCC
>NW_005218543.1:0-213 GCF_000412655.1 Myotis brandtii
GGGATGATTGATGGCAGCCAGGAGCAGGGGCCTCCTGATACCCCCCCACCCCCCGCCCCGTGGCAACCATAAAGCCATTTCGCTCATGTCTTGAATGTATCCTCAGAATAGTGCCAGAACCCCATGAGCTGGCTCAGGAAAGAGGGGTGATTGCTCTAGTCTTAGTTTTTCCTGAAGTTTCTTTCATTGTGTCCTATTTGCTGAAATGAAACC
>NW_005218544.1:0-213 GCF_000412655.1 Myotis brandtii
GCTGTTTTCAATTGTTTGTTGGAATCCTCATGGAGGATGTGGCCTGGTCTTTCCCTTCCTCCCTCCTCCTGATTCTGAGAGTGTCTATAGCTGGATTTCGGGTGATCTCCAGGCTTTCTGTCTGCAGGAGACCTCCCTATGCACCCGTTGTCTTTCCAGGCCGACTAGGAGTCATATTTCCCCACAGGTTGGACCCCAGCCTCCGGGAGGGAG
>NW_005218545.1:0-213 GCF_000412655.1 Myotis brandtii
TGTGTAAACCAGGTAGCTGGACCAGACTTCAGGCCCATGTCCCATGGGGAGCTCAGAAGGGTGCAGCCAAATCCAATGAGGGCTTCCAGAATTTGTGACCTGGACAAAGTGGCCAAACACACCTGAACTAATCCCCTGGGGTCACCTTTCTAGAGCTGAGACTTACGTAAATTGCACCTAGTTGGGTTCTGTCGTTATCAAATAACTGGTAGT
>NW_005218546.1:0-213 GCF_000412655.1 Myotis brandtii
TGCACAAATGTCATGCACAGGGCCTCTAGTAAATAAAGATAATAGCTTACACATGCACTTCATAGTTTATAAAGCACCTTTATGTGCATCTTTTCAGTATTCCAGTAGAGCAGGTAATTCAGTTGTTATTCTCCATTTACAGTTATGGGTGCTGAGGCTTGGAGAATGGACTTGAGTTGTACATCTTTATGTGGCTAGTAAGTGGTGAAGGTT
>NW_005218547.1:0-213 GCF_000412655.1 Myotis brandtii
GACACTTAAAACAAGCCAAAGTTTAGGGAGGAGAGGAGTGACTGGAGAATATGGTGTCAAAGATGAGTCCTAAAGGAGTAAGTAAGGGAGAGGGAACTTCAGATAAAGCATAGAGGTGAGGACTGCCTCCTATGTGGAGAAACGCATGATTCTAGGGTAAAAAGTGGTAAGGAGTGAAGTTGGAAAGGAGTAAAATATTTGTTTAAAAGAATA
>NW_005218548.1:0-213 GCF_000412655.1 Myotis brandtii
TGTATCCACTGAACCAAATTGGCTGGGCTTGCTCCACCTTTTCTATATTTCTTTTAAATCTTTTTTTTTTTTTTACTTAAGAAAATCTTCTCCCAACAAGATGAGAAGTCTATGTATGCTTATGCTCTTAAAATTTCCTACCTTGATCTTACTATTTCTACATTATCTAGCAATTCAATAAGGGGGCTATTATGTATAGATTTTTTCTTTCTT
>NW_005218549.1:0-213 GCF_000412655.1 Myotis brandtii
TCTTAAAATAGTATTAATTTTGTTAGTTTTAAATTAAGTTACTAACAACCTGGAGCATGTATGTTATATTTATGGTAGCCATTATTCTACATTACTAACAAATAATATTTTTTAAATCTTGAATTTTCAGTTGTCCTCTGATTATAGCATTTTACAAATAAAAATGTTTTAAAAATCTGTAAAATACTAAATGATACTAAGTGACTTACTAAA
>NW_005218550.1:0-213 GCF_000412655.1 Myotis brandtii
AAAGAGAAAATGCATTATTCTTAAATCCAGTATATTTCAGAGTAATGGATAAATTAAGTGTGCCCAGAGAGTAACCCCAAGGATTAAGTGAATCTGGAAGGCACTGAATTGATATCCAAAGTGGGGCAAACATAACGTAACTGTAAGATGGGAAGACTCAAAGAAAATATGATAACCCTTTACTACATTATAAAATATCATATGAAAGAGGGG
>NW_005218551.1:0-213 GCF_000412655.1 Myotis brandtii
AAAATTATTTGAAAAAGTGTAAGTTTTCTGACATCATGTGACTTTTCCTCATTTTTCCTTTATTTTGATGAGACCCAATTTATAAATTTTTTCTTTAATAAATTCTGCTTTCAGAGATATTTTAAAGAAAATATTGCCAACTATAGGTTCACAATTTTTCCCCTAGAAATTTTCTTCCAAGCTTTTTATAGTTTTACATTTTGCATTTAGATT
>NW_005218552.1:0-213 GCF_000412655.1 Myotis brandtii
TGTAAGTGGGAAGGGAATCTGGGCTGATTCCCTCTGGTCTGATGTTCCTGGGTTCTCCTGGTATGAAAGATCCATATAGATAAACTGGTTTCTTTGGAGGAATAGAGCTGAGAAGTCAGCTTAATCCTAGCTCTGTCCCCCAATGCTGAGCCCCTCTCCCAATGGTGTATTCCCTTTAACCCCTTCTCTGGGATGGGTGGGCACCAAATGGCT
>NW_005218553.1:0-213 GCF_000412655.1 Myotis brandtii
GACCACCAGGGCTCGGTCTGCGGACCACTGGTTGGCGACCGCTGCTAAAGTGACTTGTCAAGGCTGAGAAATCAAATTCTTTCTGGCTTCAAGGCCTGATCTCTTGTCAATCACCCAAGCATACCTACCCCAAAAGGATCTAAAATAGTTGCCAATCATAAAACATGACTGTGCTGCAGGGGAAAGGAAGAGGTAATCACACAAGAAAGAATC
>NW_005218554.1:0-213 GCF_000412655.1 Myotis brandtii
TTCCTTTAATCATCATAACAGCTCTATAAACTAAGTAACACGGTATTACTTTTATTATCTGCTGTTTTTATAGCTAAAGAAACGGAAGTTTAGAGAAACCAACTTGCCTGGATCAGAACCTGTGGCGGAGCTGGGACACAGATCCAGCTAAAACCCATTTCTTACCACTATGTTACACTCCCAGGACAGATGAGGACTACCTGGAACAACTCT
>NW_005218555.1:0-213 GCF_000412655.1 Myotis brandtii
CTCCTATAAATGGGTACCAAAACACATAAACATCCCAATTGGTTAATAAGAAAAGGGCAGAGATAAGCCATTCTATGAAGAGAGAATACAGATTTTAACAGGAAGAAAAATATTTGAATACACGGTCAGTTGCTGGCTATTAATGATGGCATCATTCCTCACCCATCCCACTAGCAGAAATGCTCCTGGTGTGCAGAGCAGCGATGGGGCTTG
>NW_005218556.1:0-213 GCF_000412655.1 Myotis brandtii
ACAGGGCAATTTTACCAAACATTGAAAAAATAACTAACACCTATCATTTTAAACTATTCCAAAAAATTGAAGAGAATAAAAACTCCCAAGCTCATTTTACCAGTATAAGGCCACCATTATCCAATTCCAAAAACAGAACACTACAAATAAAATTATAAGTCAATACCTCTAATAAACATAGATGCTAAAAGTTTTCAGCAAAATATTAGCAAA
>NW_005218557.1:0-213 GCF_000412655.1 Myotis brandtii
AAGATTAATATAGGATGCAGAGACTCCTAATGTAATAAACAAAATATCCAGGATACAATTCTAAAATCACTTGTTATACCAAGAACAAAAAAATCACAGCTTGAGCCCTAGCTGGGTTGCTTCAGTGGATAGAGCATTGGCCTATGGACTAAAGGGGCCCAGGTTCGATTCCAGTTAGGGGCATATGCCTGGGTTGTGGGCTTGATCCCCAGT
>NW_005218558.1:0-213 GCF_000412655.1 Myotis brandtii
GTCATTTTTTATCTGGGTAGAAATTCCTGAATAAGATGAATTGTTCTTTTCTCAACTGTGTTATTTATTTATTTATTTTTATTTTTTTAAAATTCTTTATTAGTTTGTTGTGCCCAGATTTCAAGATCCGCCAAAGGACACCACCAGGGAGGGCCGAGTCTGATGCAAAAGCATAAAGCCTTTATTCAAGCTAGCTTGGTCCCTCTCTGCCTC
>NW_005218559.1:0-213 GCF_000412655.1 Myotis brandtii
TTTAAAAAAATAAAAATAAAATAAAAATTAGCACAAAACTAAAGCCATCAGTCCTCAGAAACTCTTAATGTTTTCAGTTAGTAACTTCATACTATGAGCTATGTCTCATATTTTATATCCTATAAACCTGAAAATAACAACTATCTCTGTTCATTTTTATTGGGATTCTGTTGCTTATTTTTCAGTCTTGCTGAAAATATAAAACATGTTAAT
>NW_005218560.1:0-213 GCF_000412655.1 Myotis brandtii
TTTTTTTTTACCTGTATGTGTTTTAATAAGATTTATTAATATATTATAACATTCAGGACAATATTGTTTTAGGGGAAGCCAGGGAACTTTTTTTTCATTTTTAAAAGATGATAAATCAACAAAAATATTCAATAAAGTAAACACATAAGTATAACCCACTGTACTAAGATCATAATATAAATCTTCCAAATGATCAAAGGGGTGGGAGGGGGG
>NW_005218561.1:0-213 GCF_000412655.1 Myotis brandtii
TTTAGATGTTGTTGTGTTTTTCATGTTGTGAATTGTTGGTCATTGAGATCTCGAAAACACTGAGATTTCCTCTATGTATTGATGTACATATCCCTGTTTGTCCTTTTCCGTGTTGCAGCATTTGAAGAAGATGGAGAGAGGTTGGAAGTTGCTGATTTTTTAAAAAGCATATTGTGTTGATTTTTCACCTAGAGGAAGGGAGAGGGCTAGAGA
>NW_005218562.1:0-213 GCF_000412655.1 Myotis brandtii
TACCAAGCACATGCAACCCACCTGGAAATCCTATTAGTTGTACATTTAAAATACTGTATATGCACAATACAACCACTTCCTTTCTCATTGCTCCCACTTTGGTCCACCAGTATCTCTTACCTGGATAACTGAAGAAGCTTTCTAACTGATCTATTCCAACCTTGTCCCTACTCACACAAGGTAGTCAAGAGTGATCTTGATAAAATGTAAATA
>NW_005218563.1:0-213 GCF_000412655.1 Myotis brandtii
TAGAACAATATATTCTTACTCTGTATCTTCTCAACTCACAGTCACTTCATGACTCATTGCTGTCTCCATCACATTAAAATTTTTCTTCTCAAGAAACTCAGCAAAGACTCTATAAAAATATTCCAGGCCCCTGTTGCTCAATGATTGAGCATCAACCCATGAAGTAGAATGTCACAGTTGATTCCCAGTCAGGGCACATGCCTGAGTTGCAGG
>NW_005218564.1:0-213 GCF_000412655.1 Myotis brandtii
CCTTCCTAATTATTTTACTATGTTTTACTATTACCTATGCTCTCTGGAGGTTAGTTACGTTTATGGTGTCTGTATGATGGAAATACTATAGGATGCTGTGCAAATGAACTTCTTCCCAATTCTTTGTTCATTGATGGTACCTTGGGAGCTTGAGATCAACCATTTATACTACGGAAATTTGCAAATGCCACAAATCAGACTCCTCTCTCCACC
>NW_005218565.1:0-213 GCF_000412655.1 Myotis brandtii
AGAGAGAAATTTCCGACATGAGAGAAACACATGAATGCGTTGCCTCCCGCACGTGCCCCGGGGGTTGGGGTGGGGGGCGGGATTCCCAGGCAGGTGCCGTTGGCCGTAAATCGAACCCACAACCCACCTGGGCCGCATCGGCCAAGGTATGGATGCGTTTTAATTCAATACCAGCGGGAGTTGAAGACATTTTCGATTGCATTAGGCTCGTTC
>NW_005218566.1:0-213 GCF_000412655.1 Myotis brandtii
TTTACAACTTTCTGGGGCACATTTTTTTTCTTTTTCCCGGTGATTGTCTGATTCTTCAGGGCCCTTCTTTTGATACACTGCCGTATGGTTGTCTTGTGTGCAGTCAGCTGATGACTTAAAGATGGGATAATCAACCCCTGGTCTCAAGGGGGGTCTAGTTAAGGAAGGAGACAGGACAGTAAGTGTTAAGTGTGAAATTAATAACACAGTAGA
>NW_005218567.1:0-213 GCF_000412655.1 Myotis brandtii
TACATGTTGTAGAGATTTGTGAGTAGTTTGCAGCACACAGCCTATCTCTCTGTCCCTAGATTTGCTGGGATGGCATGCTGGGATTTGAAGGCTTAACACCTTTCTCTTCTCTGCCACGCCCACTCCCACTACACACCTCACCTTTACATGAAACATCTGTCTCTCTCCCACACATGCTTCCACTCACATTGTGTTTTAGGGGGCTGTAAAAAC
>NW_005218568.1:0-213 GCF_000412655.1 Myotis brandtii
CCTTAAAAGGGGTTTTGAGAAATTGTTTTCACCTGTTCTTAGTTAGAAATTACAACAAGCACACAATGTTGATAATTTCTTATTGTAGCACTTTAAGACTAATGCTCCAGACAGTAACACAGTACATTTGAATGGTGATATTTCATGTTTTAGCTAATATGACCTCATGACACAATGTATGGGGTAGAAAGAAATTATAATATACTTTTACTT
>NW_005218569.1:0-213 GCF_000412655.1 Myotis brandtii
CAGGAGGCATCCTATCACATGGATGTTTCTCTCTCCTTCCCCCACTTAAAATCAATAAAAAACTTATTTTAAAAAATGACTAGGATAGTAAGTTTTCTATTATATATTGTTTTCACACACACATACAGAAACGCAAAGTAGAATAGAGCCTGGCAAATATTTCCTGCAAAAAATCAAACAGTACATGTTTTCAGTCTCTTTCCCAACTACTCA
>NW_005218570.1:0-213 GCF_000412655.1 Myotis brandtii
CTCTTCCTTCCTCTGGCCTCATTCCCAGTTTCTGTTTCAACAAGCCTGCAGCCTGCATACCTCTTGCATCTCCGTGTCTGGGCATCTGCCTTGATCAGCTTTTCTGTCTCTCATTCATTTATATCCTCAATCTCTCTCCTCCTTTCCCCTCTCTCCCTCTCTCTTCTCTTTTTTATTCTTTTACTTTTTAAAATATATTTTTATTGATTTCAA
>NW_005218571.1:0-213 GCF_000412655.1 Myotis brandtii
AGATTGGAGAGGGTGCAGCCCAGGCTGAGGGACACACCCCCATGCACAAATTTCGTGCACCGGGCCACTAGCATATATATATGGCCGCCGCTGGTCGCCATCTGGGGGGTGATTGGTGGAGCGATTGGGCCCTGCTTGCACCTGCGTTGGCCTGGTGCCACCCGTTCACTTGCTCTACCATCCCGCTGTGGTCCCACTCTCATTGGGGCCCAT
>NW_005218572.1:0-213 GCF_000412655.1 Myotis brandtii
GGGAGACGGGCTGGTCTCTGCGGGCCCACTGCAGCGTCAGCAGCCCTGCCCGGCAGGGAGTGCGGGAATGGCGCCCGTGTTACCCTCCGCGTCTGGAGGAGGCCCTGCTGGAGGATTAATTCGTGTGCACATGGAAAACCTCCCGCAGACTTGTCTTCTAACATTTATTCTGGAAACTGGAACATGCAGATAAGGCCGCGCCTGGCGCTGGAA
>NW_005218573.1:0-213 GCF_000412655.1 Myotis brandtii
TGAATTACTTTAATAGCCTCATTACCTGCCACAATTGAGTCTTTTGCCAGAGAGGATTCTTTACAAGTCATGTTTCACTTCTGCTCAAAACTCTCCATTAGCTTCACATTGCTTGCCAAATAGAAACTTTTCACCATGACATGATAGGTCTTCCAGGACCTGGCTCTTGACTGCCTTTCTGACCTTATTTCCTACTATTTCTCTCCACACTCA
>NW_005218574.1:0-213 GCF_000412655.1 Myotis brandtii
TTTTTTTTTCAAGCAGAAGACGGCATACGAGATCAAGAAAGTTCATCTGGCTTGCCAGGAACTGGAGGTGCGGCAGCAAATCGACTTTTTCCTGCACGTTATCCACCTTGTTAACGGCGAGAATAACCGGTGCTTTGCCATCGCGCAGTTTGTTCAGGACCATTTCGTCGTCCGGCGTCCAACGGGTGCCTTCCACAACGAAAATCACCAGCT
>NW_005218575.1:0-213 GCF_000412655.1 Myotis brandtii
TTTTAAAGCATGCCTTTAACATTTATGTAAAACGTTTATTGTATTAGTTCAATAGAAACTTATCTGGCTACTGGGTAAAGCCAGCAATGAGACTACTGGTTTGCAATGTGTTAAGATTTCAAAGTTAATTAAATACACCTTAAATATATATTAAAAGGCAAAGATTTACTGTCAACAATGAAAAAAAAAAGAAAAGTACGTATTTAAAAAAAA
>NW_005218576.1:0-213 GCF_000412655.1 Myotis brandtii
AGCAATCATCTACTTTAAGCCAGTCACCAATAGTTCACGTTATCACTTCTCCATTTCGGTAAAGCCCTACAGTGCAGATTTATTCTGCCTCCCGTTTATTTACCCACTTTAACCGGGGATTACTAGTCCCTACTCTGCACCAAGCACTGTTCTAGATGCTGGGGACATGATGTGAAATGAAGATCCACCAACTCTGCCAATACGGTCCAGAGA
>NW_005218577.1:0-213 GCF_000412655.1 Myotis brandtii
CCTGAGGAGCACATGGAAGGGCACACGACTAAAGACTGTCGGGAACCTCCTTTGTGAAGAAAGGGGTGAAAAAGAAGAATGCAGAGCGAGCTCAGCCATTCAAGTAGAATTTTATTTTGAATATGTGATTTTTCTTTTCTATGCCCCAAAATAATGTTATACCAGATTTGTAAATGAATACAAATAAGAATTAGAATAGCTTTAAACATATTT
>NW_005218578.1:0-213 GCF_000412655.1 Myotis brandtii
TCCCCACCACCACAGGTAGAAAAGAGAAAGTTTTGATATGCAAAGACCTTCAGTGAGACACAGTTATAGTTCAGAGAAGGAAGCTGTCTCTCTCAGCATCTCCTCACCTTAGGCGTTTGTAGAGTTGTAGAAAGTGCTCTGGGCCAGAAGCCAGAAGATCTAATCTCCATACCTGGGTTTGCCTTCAAAGAAAGGAATGAATGGAATAGTTAA
>NW_005218579.1:0-213 GCF_000412655.1 Myotis brandtii
CACGCCGAGTCCCGCCGTAAAGCACAGCACGGAGGAGGGGGCAGTCCTCGATTTCCACGCTCTGCATTTGCTCCCGTGGCCACTGCGTCCCCTGATGCTGTCACTCTCAGACACGAAGCTGTGTGGCCTTCGTCGGCTCTTCCGTTTCCCCTTCTCTCCAGGGAGGGCACCCCTCCGAGTCGGAAATGAAATGGCAGTTACTTGGCGTCTGGG
>NW_005218580.1:0-213 GCF_000412655.1 Myotis brandtii
TCCACATCCTGCACCCCATCTCCCAGCCTCCTCCCGGCAGGAGAACTGGGGCCCACCTGAGCCTGGGGCGGCCTTTCCGTGTGGGAGTTGCAGTAGAACAACCCCAGCTGGTGAGAGTGTCAGCAGGTTTATTAGGGATTGTTCGGAGCCCGGGCTGTCGGAGCAGCCGGCCTGCCCAGGGCACCAGGCTGTGCCTCCAGCACCGCGTCTTAC
>NW_005218581.1:0-213 GCF_000412655.1 Myotis brandtii
AAAATGCCTGACACTGAAAACACTCCGGATGTGTCAGCCATAATGACTGGGGTTGTCAGAAACGATCTGAAATGCACATCTCATTATCCTGTTGGGGACTAGATGCATGAGTGTCCAGTGACCATATGATGAGGACTCTTAAAGAGAGACAGGAAGTTTGAGGCCTATATAGTCATAACCCTAAGTCAATTGTTTCAACGCTGGTAGATAAAA
>NW_005218582.1:0-213 GCF_000412655.1 Myotis brandtii
TTTGTGCACCGGGCCTCTAGTATATATATAAAAGGAACAGAAAAATGTTTGGAAGGAAATACACCAATATTATAAAATCGCTGATATTCAGCCATTTTGACCCACAAAAATGACCACTGCATGTAGTTTAATCTAATATCTCTGGGAAATGGATTATAGGTAACTTTTCCTCCGTCTTTGTAATTTTTTAATAATTTAAACCTTTCATACTTT
>NW_005218583.1:0-213 GCF_000412655.1 Myotis brandtii
TTAATCCTCACCTGAGGCTATTTTTTCCATTGCTTTTCTGAGAGAGTGGAAAGTCAGGGGGGAGAGGGAGGAACATCGGTGTGAGAAAGGCACATTGACTGGTTGCCTCCCGCATGCACCCTGGGGAACGAACCCAAAACCCAGATACATGACCTTGACCAGGAATTGAACCTGCAACCCTTTGGCACACCGGCCAATGCTCTAACCACTGAG
>NW_005218584.1:0-213 GCF_000412655.1 Myotis brandtii
AACCAAAATACAAACTGGTGTTCGCCACTTCGAACGACAACGACTTCTCCTGTGTGAACGAAAACGATCAATTCGAAAGGCCAAAATCGAATCTGCTAACTGTGATGCTGTGGCGCTCTGTTGTTCAGCATGTGGTCGTATGTGTAGTAGTCAATCAGGTCTAACTCGTCACCAACGTGCACATAGCGGCCTGTCAAACGTTCGGTAATCCTA
>NW_005218585.1:0-213 GCF_000412655.1 Myotis brandtii
CTGCTCTTTCACCCCATTTAGAGAGAAGGCTGAGTGTTCAGTTCATCGCACAGCCCAGAGAAACATGGTTCCCCTGCCTTTTGCAGTTTTATGATGAGTCTCTCTCCGTCTCACAGGGCAGTTATTACTCATGATTGCTGGTCACTGATGAAGCCCAAACAAACGTGAGGCACACTCCACATACCACACACACACACACACACACACACACAC
>NW_005218586.1:0-213 GCF_000412655.1 Myotis brandtii
TGCAGCTGCTCGCTCTCTGCTGGGTCATCGAGATGACGCTAGCGTATGGCTAAGCCAGGCCACAGGTTTCTTCCGCTGCCAACAGGTCATCGGGAGTTTCCCATGGGTCCAGGCTGCAAGCGGGATCGAGGACAATCGGGCCAGCACTTACATGACTTCCTTGAGCTTCCTGAGTGCTCCCAGGTCAGATCACGTATGAACTCGTTAGATGGA
>NW_005218587.1:0-213 GCF_000412655.1 Myotis brandtii
TCTCATCTAAGAAACGGAGCTATCGGGAGTAACTGGCGTGCTGGATGGCTTTATGGATTAGCTGTCTTGTTGGGGGAAGGGCCTGGTGCTTCATGAATGCTCAGTCAGATGCTTCATGGAGACACTGTCTCTCCTTCCCGGGACCAGCCAGCTCCTTCGCAGTGCTCTCTCCTGGCACCGCAGGCCCTGTGGACATTGGTGGTGCTGGGCACA
>NW_005218588.1:0-213 GCF_000412655.1 Myotis brandtii
CACTCACGCACTTGCCTGTAGCCAGGCTTCCCAGGTCAGGAACACCGGCACAGCCTCCCACGAGGACACATCGTCCTGTGCTGGAGGGCATGGCGTATGCCGCGGCTCACAATGACAGCGTGCTCCTCTGAGATCGTCACCTTCCTAGGACACAGGGACACAACAGTCTGACAGAGGAACCTCAGAAACGGCAGAGGGCCTTCCCGAGACTGA
>NW_005218589.1:0-213 GCF_000412655.1 Myotis brandtii
CCCAGATGCTGGTCTTAGGAGTCTCTTCTTTGGGGGGAAAAAAATAAATAAATGCGAGCCTGCCACAGGGCTTGTTTATGAAACAAACACACGGCTATTTCGAGCCACTGTCCTCAGGATCTCTACAGCCCAACTTGTGTCTCGGGAACTAAGTCACCGAGTCCTGTCGCCGCCGTGAGAAGGAAAGCATCTGGAGGGCGAACCCAGACTCAG
>NW_005218590.1:0-213 GCF_000412655.1 Myotis brandtii
AAACTGAAAATGAGGAGTGAAGGGGGAATTTGGCTGGGCCATCAGACTCCTGAGAATAGATCACATTTCTAGTGTTTTAGAAAGGTACATTTCTTGGCATTTAGACAAAAAATAGGCACAATCGTATGATAACAAATCTGAAAACATTTATTGGTATTGGTATGTTATTATTCAATCGCAAAAATAGCAAACACATTGGAGGATGGGTTAGCT
>NW_005218591.1:0-213 GCF_000412655.1 Myotis brandtii
GCTAAAAAGGTGTCAATGAGGCTGAGGTAGACAAGGGAGCTTACATTTATCTCAAATACAGCTGAAGAATAATGTTTTAACTTAAATAATGGATTATGAATGATTATGAAGGCAAATTCTCTGGAAATGGGCTGAAATTCTGACCTTCATATTTTTTTCTATGGTTCACGCTGCCAAATGCTCCTTCTGATTAAAAATGTTAAATGACCCCCT
>NW_005218592.1:0-213 GCF_000412655.1 Myotis brandtii
CTGAGAATGCGACGTCCTACAAACTTAAAAGGGGGAGGGGGGCAGGGCAATGGTGAAGGAGGGAAGCTGGTCTCTTTTCAAAACAAGCCCTGAGCAGCCAGGAGGCTGGAGGCGCCTCCTCATCCTATGAGACAACCGACACCCCAGAAACCCTGGCACTGGCCTAAGAGACGCATGCCTTTACTTAGGGCAGCGGTTCTCAACCTGTGGGTC
>NW_005218593.1:0-213 GCF_000412655.1 Myotis brandtii
GGAATTTATTGGGAAAGGAAGCACCCAATGACCAATGGACACCAGAATGACCCGCATACACCAGAATTTCCTTGACCCAATGAGAAGGAATGGCCATCCTACTGTGCAAATGGATTCTTATGATTTTATGGGTGGATGGGAAGAAAAGAGATTCGACGGACAGTAACCTCACAGGGTTGTCCTATATAATAAAGAGGTGATATGCAAATTGAC
>NW_005218594.1:0-213 GCF_000412655.1 Myotis brandtii
GGGATCAAACCCACAACCAAGCTATGTGCCCTAAGCTAGAATTGAACCCGCAACCTTTTTGGTGTTTGGATGACGCTCAAGTAACTGAGCCACCTAGCTGGACTTTTATTTTTTTATATAATTGTAAATGGGATTATTTTCTCAGTTTGCCTAATAGTTCATTATTGGTTTATAATAATGTAACCAATTTCTGAATATTTAGTTTGTATCCTG
>NW_005218595.1:0-213 GCF_000412655.1 Myotis brandtii
GCAGCTCCTGCATTGAGTGTCTGCCCCTGGTGGTCATATGCATCATAGCGACCAGTCGTTCTGTCATCTGGTCAATTTACATGTTACGCTTTTTTATATATAGATTACTGTATTATTTTTCATACAAACAACAGTAAACCTACTTTGCCTCACCCTGTATACACATAGGTGTATAAGCTTGTGCACACTCATATACACACACATACAGGCACA
>NW_005218596.1:0-213 GCF_000412655.1 Myotis brandtii
AGTGTTTCATGTCACTTCTTAAGGGGTACTGGAAGACAAACATATATGTCCCCTGTACCTATATAAGCAACACTGATATTGGAGCATTCAGTTACCATTGTGAAGTAATTTCCTGAAAAATTCAGCTATTTTATTGACTCACTGTGACATTGCTGTTCAAATTATGGTCATTGGATCCAGTAGCATTGGCATCCATCACCTGGGAGCTTGTGA
>NW_005218597.1:0-213 GCF_000412655.1 Myotis brandtii
AGTGTGAATGTAAAGCTCACTGTGCGTTTCCATCTCTTGAGGATAATGTCCCTGCACTGCTTGAGGTTGGCTGACTGAAAGCAGTTGCTCACCACATTTATAGCGGTCTGTGGTTGCGAGCAGTCGATGGTAAACTCAGTATCTGTTACTCTATCGTGCTGTAACCTCAAACCTCGTTTTGATCCTGAACCCTACACATTTTTAGTCTTGTGA
>NW_005218598.1:0-213 GCF_000412655.1 Myotis brandtii
TTTTAACTTTCTTTTCCTGGAAACTTGTCGCTTCCATTCATTGCCCAGAACTGGTCATATGGTTCCAACCTGTCATGTTCTGACTCCTCCTTCAAGCCCAGCTCAAAGAGTGCTTCCTCCACGAAGACTTGCATGACTCCCCTGCTTCCTTCCAAGGAGAACAAATAACTTCCTTCACCGTTATGTCACTGATAGCACTTTGATATGCATCTC
>NW_005218599.1:0-213 GCF_000412655.1 Myotis brandtii
TTGTGCCCTGATGGGGAAATTGAACTGTGACTTCCTGATTCATAGGTAGACACTCAACCACTGAGTAAAACTGGCCAGGTGATAATTTTTTTTCAAGATACTTTATAGCTTGTAAAGTACTTTCATCTGCATCATCCCATTTTAAAAATATAATTTCCCACTATTTCAATAAAGAAAAAACTAAGCTGTAGAAATGCAATAATTTTCCTAGTA
>NW_005218600.1:0-213 GCF_000412655.1 Myotis brandtii
TTTTCATCTAACTCCAGCAGATATCTCTAAATATAGTCTGTCACAATAAGACAATGCTCAATCTCTCTACTAACATCCCGATTTTCAACTACAATCTCCTATACTTCTCTGCTCCTTATTCCATAGGAGCTGCTCTTTATCTCATCGAGACCCTGAAACCCCTGTTGTGTAAGACTCCTTTTTGATATCCTTCTTTATTCTAGAACTATTTTA
>NW_005218601.1:0-213 GCF_000412655.1 Myotis brandtii
AAATTTCTGTCTGTTTATGTACCAGGGGCTTTGGTTTGCTCTTCCCTCCCTGATCTGTGATTTTGCTGTATTGGGTTGATATTTTGGAATTCTGGGGTTAAAGGTATAAATTTGTGAAGGGTGTAGCCCAGAGAAGTTTAAACAAAGGCTAGACCACTACCCTTTTCTCCCCTGCTAAGGCTTGTTAGGTTAAGATTAGTACATTTTCTCATG
>NW_005218602.1:0-213 GCF_000412655.1 Myotis brandtii
CCTCTCTCTGCTCTCCTCCTGCTGGAAAAGGTGCTACAGCAGCTTTAGTCTGGCCTGCACTTTCTATGGTCACAGGTTCCCTCGCTCATGGCGCCTGCCTGGGCCAAGGCCCACCTGACAGGGGCTCTCTGGCTGCCTCTCCTCTGGCTACTCCTGTCCCAGGTCAGTTGTTCCCATGCCCTACCAGGATGGCGTTTCACTTCCTCTGAAATT
>NW_005218603.1:0-213 GCF_000412655.1 Myotis brandtii
GGGCCATCCCTGATCTTGAATACTAAGGGTCTACGTTGGTTCTGTGCTTTCAAACGTATCCAGGTTCTTGCCCTGGCCGGTGCTCAGTGGTTAGAGCGTCAGGCTGTGCACAAAGGGTCACAGGTTTGATTCCCGGTCAAGGGCATGTATCTGGTTTGTAGGTTTGATGCCGGACCACCAGGCTATGACATGCACTGGCGCCAGGCCAGCCAA
>NW_005218604.1:0-213 GCF_000412655.1 Myotis brandtii
AGCATTATTGGGAAAAGCAAGCAAATAGAATTTCTTGTCTCTTGACTAAGATTTTTTTGCACAGTTTTTATAATTCCCTTTTAGGACTTTTAGTAGCTATTACTTTGCTATTATTTTTTGTAATAAACTTGGGTTCATTAAAAAACTACTAGATTAATTAATAATTATTATGATAAGCCAAAAACAAATACACACACACACACACACACACAC
>NW_005218605.1:0-213 GCF_000412655.1 Myotis brandtii
CAGCAGCTGCTGAGAGTCACCTACACTACCTTCTCCTCAGATTCATTAATGAACACATTAAACTACAACAGTTTTATTCATCACAAGTACAGTTATGCACCCTTGGCAATGTTCTGTCAGCAGTGATGCTACAGTGTAATCTCGGATAAATCCTCACCCTAGACTAGAGCTTGTCTGTTCCAGAGGGCGGCAACCATGTCCTGCTCATCTTAA
>NW_005218606.1:0-213 GCF_000412655.1 Myotis brandtii
ATTTTATTTATTGTATATTTATTTAGTTATATTTTATTTATTTTTGTTTTATATTTTATATATTTATTCTATACTATTTATTTTATTATTTTTATTGTGTTTATCGTTTTATCCACATAATATTTATTGGAACACAAACACAATTTATTAGTATAAGAGTTATGTAATAAGAGCAAATAGTAGCCCTGACTGGTTTTGCTCAGTGGATAGAGC
>NW_005218607.1:0-213 GCF_000412655.1 Myotis brandtii
CCCTTCCCTCCCCGGCCTCCCCCCACCCCACCCCGGGGGCCTTTCTGCTTCCGTGTACAACACTGTGCTACCTCGCCCCTCCTCCCCTAATAAGGGGGGGTGGACGAATTTCTGGGACACCCCCCCAAATCTGTCCAAGGGGGAGAACGGACCCTTGTAAGAGGCCAGAGTTTGGGGTCTGAGATGGGAAGGGGAACTTCATTGATGGAGGGG
>NW_005218608.1:0-214 GCF_000412655.1 Myotis brandtii
TTCTTGCAAAAATAAAGGATCAGGTGTTAAGTTCAGTGAACATAAGTTACTTGTGGATAGGAATCAACGTAACCTCAGAAAGACTATTCTATAGAGCCGCTTAGGAAGGACGGATAGTGCCCCCAGCTGGTGGTCCAGGTGGAGGTTAGATAACTACTTTAGGTGGCTACTCAGAAGCAGCCTGGTGGAAAGGTTAAGGATGGAAACTCTGGTG
>NW_005218609.1:0-214 GCF_000412655.1 Myotis brandtii
TGTACAAAACTTGCACAAAATGCACAAAACCTGTTGCAATTCATTCAACTGTCCTAGGCAGTAGAACTGCTGCCCTCATTTACAAATGAGGAAACGGACTCAGAAAGGAAACAATGACCATTCCATGGCCCCACGGTCAGCCCTGGGAGAGCCAGACACCGAACCTCTCGCTCCCCAAGGCAAGTTCAAATGGGTCTGTTTACGCCTGCTGCAA
>NW_005218610.1:0-214 GCF_000412655.1 Myotis brandtii
ACATGCTGGAATCCTAAATGCCAATGTTGATGGTGTTCGACGGTGAGGACTTCCTTTGTATGGTGATTAGGTTAGGAAGCGGGAGCCCTCATGAATGGGATTAGTCCTTTTATAAAGGATCTCAGGGCTCTCTAGCCCATTTCATCAGACCTACACCAAGATTAACCACAGTTCTCCTGTAGTGGCTCTTGAACAATTTCTGGTTGTCAAAGTG
>NW_005218611.1:0-214 GCF_000412655.1 Myotis brandtii
AGACTAAAACCAGAGAGAGATCTGTTGCTGTGAACTAGTCATGAGGGTGGTAACCACACAGATGACGGCATGTATGAGCAACAATAAGGCAAGAATTAGAAGACATATATTTCCCCCAAAGTTGTTTGAAAAGATTAATGTTCTGAAAACTGCTTAATATATGATGATTTCTAAAACGGCAGGGCAGTATAGCAGGCATGCCATTGGAAAACAG
>NW_005218612.1:0-214 GCF_000412655.1 Myotis brandtii
CTCAAATCTTTAGAACACTGGTTCTTAATTAGGTGTAAGGCTCAAAACTGCCCTCAGAAATTCTGACTTGTAGAAGGAAGTCTGGGTGGGGCCCACACATCTGCCTTTTGTAACCACTCACTCCAAAAGTGATTCCAGTAGTCACCTCGTTAGGGTTGGTAGATTTCGCAAACAAAAATGCAAGACACCCAGTTAAATTTGAATATCAGCTAAA
>NW_005218613.1:0-214 GCF_000412655.1 Myotis brandtii
TAGTACAACACTTTGTTGAAAAGAGTACTCTTTTCCGCCAGAGTGGCTCAGTTGGTTGAGCATCATCCAATATTCCGAAGGGTGGTTGGTTCAGTTCAGTTCCCCATACAGGGCACAAACCTGGTTTGCAGTTTCAGCGACTGGTTGGAGCAGCTGATCCAGTTTCTCATGTTGACCTCTCCCTCTCCCCTCTCCCCCCTCTCTCCCCTCTCCC
>NW_005218614.1:0-214 GCF_000412655.1 Myotis brandtii
GGGTTGGGTCTGGAGGGAGGCCTCCGCCCCGCACAGGCCGCGTCCGGGCAGGTTCTCTATCACACACGGCGCTCTCTCGGGCTGCCCCTCCGTAGACCAAAGGCCACGTGGACGGACCACAGGCCCAGCATCAATGTAGATGCCAAACGAGTGCCTCACACCGCTCCCTCCGCCGGAGCTGTCAGCACCCACAGGTGTGCGTCTCCCAGGAGCA
>NW_005218615.1:0-214 GCF_000412655.1 Myotis brandtii
CTCAAAAAATTGAAATTACTTAAAAGTACTCAGATGGGCCCTGGCCTGTTTTTCTCAATGGTTAGAGCATAAGCTCATGGACCAAAGAGTCCAGGTTCATTCCTGGTCAAAAGCATGTACCTGAGTTGTAGGCCTGATCCTGGCCAGGATCAGGTATGTGCGGAGGCAACCGATCTATGTCACATCAATGTCTCTCTCTCTCTCTCTCTCTCTC
>NW_005218616.1:0-214 GCF_000412655.1 Myotis brandtii
CTGGCCTGGGGGACTCCAAAGGACCCAGCTATATTGCAAACGCCTGTGGTGAAGAAGGCACTCATTAAAGTACAGATTCCAGGGCCAATCTTGTACCTACTGAGTCAGAATGTTCGAGGGCGGGGGCCTGGGAATCTGAATTCTCAGCAAGCTTCCTGATGCTTCTGATGGGCAGCTAGCTGTGGGGGCTCTGTGGCACCATAGGGGTGGATGA
>NW_005218617.1:0-214 GCF_000412655.1 Myotis brandtii
AGAAGAGGAGGGGCAGGAAGTTTGGTATGAAAAGAAAAGAGGGAAGAGAGAGGGATAGAAATGAAAGAATGGGAAGAGGAGGGAAGAGTGAAAGAGAAAGGAAACAATAACAACAACAGACAGAAAATACGAGATAAAGAGAGAAAGAAGGAAAGAAAGAGAACAGAAAAACAGTGCCTACAATCCTTGCTGCTCCAGGCTTTAGTGGTGACCC
>NW_005218618.1:0-214 GCF_000412655.1 Myotis brandtii
CCTTCCAGGCCAGCCACTCCTCCAGACACACCTCTCTTGTGCCCCTGACACAGCAGACCGGAGCCCCCAGGGCCTGACCGACAGTTTTCAAGGCCTGAGTGCCAGATGTGGAGATATATCTGCACGGGTCCCTCCGTCACTAGCAAGCTGTGCCTTTGACAGGGAAACCACATGATATAATTAGTACCTATTGCAGCACTGCTGCTGGTCCTAG
>NW_005218619.1:0-214 GCF_000412655.1 Myotis brandtii
ATTATGATGCAATTTTTAGACAATGCTATTACACACAGACTACAATATCGTGAGAGCATAACTTTTATATTTGCAGGGAAAAAAATATTTGTGTGACTTGCTTTCTTGAAATATTCTCTCTTATTTTTGTGAGGGTCTGGAACCAAAACCACAATATCTCCAAGGTAAGCATGTAGGTGGAATATCAAGAAAAGACATGCGTTAGAGGATCCAA
>NW_005218620.1:0-214 GCF_000412655.1 Myotis brandtii
AATGGAATGGAGTTTCCTCAAAAAAATTAAAAATGGAGAGGCGGGGAAACCGGTGTCCGCTGCCGCCGCTCCTGCCCGCTCCGCGCCGCCCCCGCCGCGGCCATGATGATCCACGGCTTCCAGAGCAGCCACCAGGACTTCTCCTTCGGGCCCTGGACGCTGACGGCGACCAAGACCCACATCATGAAGTCGGCGGATGTGGAGAAGTGAGGCT
>NW_005218621.1:0-214 GCF_000412655.1 Myotis brandtii
CTGGCTGTGGCCAGGGCCAAGCTTTTTCCTTTTTAATTACACATTTTAAAAATTATATTTATACTTCTATTACAATAGTAACAATTATTACAGAAAAATGAAATAATAGACAAGAAAAAAACTTTACTACCATCTTTCTAAAGAAACTGCACTTACTAATACCGCTATATAACCTTACAGACATTTTCTATGTCTAGGTTTTCCTATGCAGTGA
>NW_005218622.1:0-214 GCF_000412655.1 Myotis brandtii
CTACAATATACAGATGATGTATTATAGAATTGCATACCACCTGAAATCTACATAACTGTTTTAACCAACGTCACCCCAATCGATCCAATAAAAAATAAAAATAAAAACAGGTCACTTCTGCCCAGCTGGTGTGGCTCAGTGGTTGAGCGTGAACCTATGCCAGTAGGTCATAGTTCAATTCCTGGACAGGGCAAGTGGCTTAATCCCCGGTGTG
>NW_005218623.1:0-214 GCF_000412655.1 Myotis brandtii
CTCTAGAACCAGACTGCCTATGTTCATAGCCCAGCTTGGACACTTCCTGTGTGCTTGTGGGCAATTAACCTGGGGTCAGGACACCTGGACACCATGGAAACAAAAAATAGCACTCAATTCAGGATTGTCTTGGGAGTTAATCTATGTAAAGTGCTTCAATTGTGCCTAACACACAGAGAATGACCAACAATTGGTAAGTGGCATCTTCATTATT
>NW_005218624.1:0-214 GCF_000412655.1 Myotis brandtii
GGGACATCTCCTGCTCCAAGTCCAGGGCCACGCAGCATAGCTGCTCCTGGATGTCGCGCTCCATCTCCCGCTGGGCGGTGGTGGTGAAGCTGTAGCCACGCTCCGCGAGCACCTTCATGAGGTAGTCCGCTGGTCCAGACGCAGGATGTGGGTGACCCCGTCCCCGGAGTCCATCAAGATGCCAGTGGCACATGGCGCAGGTGTTGAGGTCTCC
>NW_005218625.1:0-214 GCF_000412655.1 Myotis brandtii
GGGACATCTCCTGCTCCAAGTCCAGGGCCACGCAGCACAGCTGCTCCTGGATGTCGCGCACCATCTCCTGCTGGGCGGTGGTGGTGAAGCTGTAGCCACGCTCCGTGAGCACCTTCATGAGGTAGCCCGCCGGTCCAGATGCAGGATGTGGGTGACCCGGTCCCCGGAGTCCATCACGATGCCAGTGGCACATGGCGCAGGTGTTGAGGTCTCC
>NW_005218626.1:0-214 GCF_000412655.1 Myotis brandtii
AAAAAAAAAAAAAAAAAAGAAAGAAAGACAGTAACAACAACAAGAAAAATAAATGGCAGGTAAAGAATACTCACCTGGAAAGTGTGACCAAAAAGCCAATGAAAATTGCAAACACTGATTTGGCAATTAATTTTTTTAAAGCCAGGGAAGCAATTTCCTGACAATGCAAGATCCTAAAATAGCTCTGAGGGCTCAAGGAAATTAACTGGGGAAG
>NW_005218627.1:0-214 GCF_000412655.1 Myotis brandtii
CACTCCCAAATCCTACTATTGCCCCCCAAATGGGGGGAAATCTACTTCTAGTTTGGTGAATTAAAACCTCCTGGAGAGGCAAGCAAAACAGTTTGCCGTAAACACTTGATTATGCACAAGGATTGGGACTATCCTGAAAGCAAAAGGGGTGTAGAAGGGTAATTATTCTCTTACAAGGTTTTGGCAGCTCAGCTGCAGTGGGAAAACAGAGGAA
>NW_005218628.1:0-214 GCF_000412655.1 Myotis brandtii
AGTGGTGAGTGAGTGTGAAGGCTAGGACTAGGACACTACTTACACTACTGTAGACTTTGTAAACACTGTACACTTAGATTACACTAAATTCATAAAAATTATTCTATAGTTATAGCTGTTAGTAATGCATTGTGCTATAACTGTACAATGGCTACAACTTCACTAAGCTATAGGCTCCATTACATGTTTATGGGACCGCCATCTTATACTAGTA
>NW_005218629.1:0-214 GCF_000412655.1 Myotis brandtii
CCTTTATAAAAAAACAAAAACAAATTCACTCCCCATGGAGTGATCCCCCCCACAAACACCTGCAGCCTCAGGGTCTCAGCCTCGGAACCTTGCGCGTCCCCCCCCCACACACCTGCAGCCAAAGGGTCTCAGCCTCAGAAGCGCTGTGCCCCCACGGAGCGATCCCCTCCCAGGGGCAGCCTTGGGGTCTCAGCCTTGGAACCTTGCACATCCC
>NW_005218630.1:0-214 GCF_000412655.1 Myotis brandtii
ATTTCTAAGCATACAGTTTCAGTAGTGCTAAATACATACACATTGCTGTGTAACTCATCTCCAGAATGTTCCCATCTTGCCAAACAAAAACATAAACAATGGCTTCCCATTTCCCCCTCCCCATAGCCCCTGGCAACCACCATCCCCCTTGCTACCTTACAGACATCATATATCATGTAGAAGCATTTATATCATTTCAAGAGCAAAAGAACTT
>NW_005218631.1:0-214 GCF_000412655.1 Myotis brandtii
CCAAAGGAGCTTTGCATGTTTAAGTATTGGAAAGGAATTCCATGAGGCTGGAGCACAGATAGACAGCTATGTAGACAGAAGACCAAGAAAGGCAGCTGTTAGATTTAGGAAGCGACTGACATAGTCCAGGTGAGAAATGATGACACATGGAGTGGTAGCTACAGTAGAGATGGAGCAAAGTAGTTGGCATTCAAAGCACATCCATTTATTGACT
>NW_005218632.1:0-214 GCF_000412655.1 Myotis brandtii
TACTATGTACCTGATACTATCCAGACAGCTTTTCTTAATCTTTATATGAACCTGGTGAGGTATGTACTGTTATTGCCTTGAGTTGACTGTTGAGGAAACTGAGGCAACTGAGGGGTTACAAAGCTTACCCAAGACATGCTTAGTAATCGGTGGAACCTGGTCCTGGGCCAGCTGGACTCTCAGGTCATTATGCTTATGGCCAGTTCATCTATGA
>NW_005218633.1:0-214 GCF_000412655.1 Myotis brandtii
AACAGCAGAACAACCGTCCGGACGACCTTCTGGACGACCACGCTATGACACTGGCGCCAGGCCAGGCAAGGCGGGTGCAATGCAATTGGCCGGGGTACAACACCATCAATTTCCCCAAAGAGGGAGGCCCAGGCCACCGTCCAGCGGGGCGATTGATCAGGGGTTGATGCTGTGGTGGGTGTGTGGGGCTGGCCAGCGATCACCCCACAGAGGG
>NW_005218634.1:0-214 GCF_000412655.1 Myotis brandtii
TTCCAGTGTTTACTTATGCCGCCATCTTGGTTTCTCCCAAAATTTGCATTTTCACAAGAAAGAGAGAGCTAATGAATGTGTGCATGTGTGTGTGAATATAAGTAAACACATACCTAAACATTCTGCTAATTTCAGGGAATTATTTTTACTTAATTATTTTATTTAATTATCAAAATAATCTTGCAAAAATAAATATATTATTTATTTTTATAGA
>NW_005218635.1:0-214 GCF_000412655.1 Myotis brandtii
CTCTCTCTCTCTCCCTCTCTCCCTCCCTCCCTCCCTTTTCCCACCCTTCTCTCTAAAAGTCAATAAAAATCAATCAATAAATAAATAAAGCACCGAAAAATGTCTGGTAAAAACTCAAGAGACGTTAGCTGTGGTTATGTTGAGAGAGTATGAGGGGCGTTCACAGAACCCATTCTGAATACCTTTCCTCCTTCACTTGTATAAAACCAGTAAG
>NW_005218636.1:0-214 GCF_000412655.1 Myotis brandtii
CCACACCCACCCGCGTGTGGCTCCAGGGGAATGTGACCGGAAGCTTCACGGCTCACAGCAGGGGAAGCGATCTGCGCGGGAGCCTGGAAGTTGAAGTTCTCCTGCCACGCTTTCTAATTCCAGCTCCTTTGCATGTGGCACAGCTGGTGATGGTCAATGGGGAGCCCGCATCTTAGGAAAACTCCTCACAAAGTTACCCATTGGGCCCAAGTCC
>NW_005218637.1:0-214 GCF_000412655.1 Myotis brandtii
GGGCCCTGAATGGCGCAGGGCTCACTCTCAAAACAGGTACCAGGGCCTCGCAGAGGTGCTGATGGAGAGCCTGGGCCTGGCAAGCCGGCTGCTCCTAACCCACCAGCTGTGAGCTCCTCGGGGACAGGTTTTCTGGTTTCTCTGCTCCCAGCACCTCCCAGCAGAGACCGGAGCCCAGGGCGTATCTGTGAACAGAACTAACTGAAGGGCGGCT
>NW_005218638.1:0-214 GCF_000412655.1 Myotis brandtii
TCGACAGTGATTCCCTTGTTCTGAGTTAACTCAGGAGTCTGATGGTGACTCTGAGGTCCAAAGGGGGCATGTGTGGGCACATACTAAATGACGGGCACCCTGGCACACACTCCTGTGGGCAGGCGGTGACGAGGTGGCTGGATGGGGCTGCCCCGGTGGTGGGTGCTGGTCCACACGCACTGGCCCCCAAAGCCGGCTGATTTGCCTGCCTGAC
>NW_005218639.1:0-214 GCF_000412655.1 Myotis brandtii
CACACACACACACACACACACACACACAGATGCTAATATTTGAAGGTGTCCTAAACAAATTGTTGGTACTATCAGAGATAATCACCATCTAGGGCATACATAGTTTAAATACGTTTTTTAAACTGTGAACATATATTAGACTTATAGAAATAGCTTGTTGAGAACATCATATTACGGGTGTTTAACACTAATAAGTATTTATCTAATTTATCTA
>NW_005218640.1:0-214 GCF_000412655.1 Myotis brandtii
GCGCTGCCAGGAAGTCATGAGTTTCCAAGCTCTGCAGAACATCGTGGCCCAGGGCCCAGGTCTCCCTGAAAACTCTGCGGCGCACGCTCAGTGTTTTCCTGCGCAGGCACCGAATCCGGTTCTTCCTCACCGCCCCCCCCCGCCCCCGCGGCAAATCACCAACATTCTTCTGGCGCCGGAAACGTTGAACCAAGCGACCTACTGCTGGTTTTGC
>NW_005218641.1:0-214 GCF_000412655.1 Myotis brandtii
GCACCTGCCCTGCCTGGCCCAAGCTCTGTGGCTTCTGTCCTGCCTGCAGCTTGGAGGTTGGCCAATGAGGCTCTCAGAGGCCTCTCCATTGTCTACCCCCCGATGGGCAGCCTCACCTTATAGACTTCTAGCCTCTAGATGGGCCCCAGATCACCCCTAGCCCATGCCTCTCTCCTGGTGGCCCCCTCAAAGCCAAATTGGGGAGTCAGGCTTT
>NW_005218642.1:0-214 GCF_000412655.1 Myotis brandtii
GCACCTGCCCTGCCTGGCCCAAGCTCTGTGGCTTCTGCCCTGCCTGCAGCTTGGAGGTTGGCCAATGAGACTCTCAGAGGCCTCTCCACTGTCCACCCCGCGATGGGCAGCCTCACCTTGCAGACTTCCAGCCTCTAGATGGTCCCCAGATCACCCCTAGCCAATGCCTCTCTCCTAGTGGCCCCCTCAAAGCCAAATTGGGGAGTCAGGCTTT
>NW_005218643.1:0-214 GCF_000412655.1 Myotis brandtii
GCATTAAGTGTGCCTCCTTTGAGGTTTCTTCGGATCTCTCCATCTAGCAGCCGCTTTTCTGAGTAGAAGCGGGCTCCGTTCAGAGGCGGAGCCTGTGTTTGGGATCGCATTTCTTCTCACTCATGAGGTCAGGGTCCCGGGACCCAGTGTTGGGAGCAGCCTGGGCAGCGGGCGCTGTGCCAGCAGCAGGGCACCTGTGTGCACGTATTTAGTC
>NW_005218644.1:0-214 GCF_000412655.1 Myotis brandtii
GGAGGTGTGAAGATAACTTCTCTAAGTGAAATTAAGTACTAATGGAAGAATTTGAGTAGAGCAGTAGCAGAATTAAAATTTAAAAGACAATAGGGTGGTGAAGGCTGGGGTCAGGACTAGGGGCAGGCTAAAAGGTATTAATAGGGGGACATAATATAATATTTTCAATAATAAACATTTAAATAAATACATATCATTCCCAGCCCTAAAAAAA
>NW_005218645.1:0-214 GCF_000412655.1 Myotis brandtii
TGGCTGTAGGATCCAGGTGGTGTCTGAGAGCACCCTGGGTGTAGGTGGGGCTGGGCTCCCAATCATAGCAGCTCTCCCCTTCAAGATGGCATGGCCTCTGTAGCAGAGCCTGCGCTCTGGGAGAGATTATAGCAGTAGCAGAGGCTATCCAGCTATGCGAGACCAGTCCGCCAGCCTCTGAAGTTCCTGTCAGATCTAGCTGTCCCTCACTCAG
>NW_005218646.1:0-214 GCF_000412655.1 Myotis brandtii
CACCTTCTGTAAAATGGGTACCTGCGGTTATGATAAGAAACAAATGATCCAATAAATGTAAAGCCCCACTGGATGGTTTCTGGCACATAGAATTCAATATGCGTAACTATTACTAACATTCCCATGTCACACTCTTTGCGGTTTTAATTTGCAAATCCACATTTATCTATATCCTAAAGCCTAAGTCCAAGATCCTGTGTCATTCTGCCTCCAA
>NW_005218647.1:0-214 GCF_000412655.1 Myotis brandtii
GGCATTTATAATTGATTTGGGTAACCTGTGTCCTGGGCGGTGGGCCGCTGAGAGGAGATGTAAAACTTCCAGGAACATATTGCCATGGATGGGGTGTCTGCATTGACGGGAGGCAGCAGAGGGTTCCTTGCCTCTAGTCTGAGCAGGAGGAAACGGGGGTAACTTGTCTCTGGAAGCTCCTTGGGTGACAGCTTCTTAGAGTCAAATTCTAGAC
>NW_005218648.1:0-214 GCF_000412655.1 Myotis brandtii
ACAATGTCTCAATGACAACGTCTATGTAGTTTCAAGAAGTTTTTATAAGCCGCCCACACACACACACATAAAAAACAACAACACCAAACAGTCTGTCTCCCATCTGTGCTCCTGGTCCTCCCCTGACAAACCAAACTGACTTCTATTTCAATGGGTTTCCTTCTCCTGGACATTTCGCATAAATGAAATCACACAACACCTGATTTTTTGTGTC
>NW_005218649.1:0-214 GCF_000412655.1 Myotis brandtii
CCACTCCGGGAAGTCCCATAACAACAACAATGGTGATTGGTATTTTCATTTACGATGAACACTTAGGAGCCTGCTAGCACACACAGGGTCAGGCCGGGGCTTTCAGGATGGGGAAGACCGGACAGGTGAAGTGCGCATGGGAGGAGGTGTTCCACGCTGACGGCCCAGCGCGCGGGGAGGCACGATAAAGGCAGGTGGGGTGTGCTGAGCCATC
>NW_005218650.1:0-214 GCF_000412655.1 Myotis brandtii
TGCTTATACATTTAATCTGCATTGTTAACGTTCAGAGTTGCTCTTATTTAAGTCTAAGCATTCAGTAATATATTAAGTGATATGGGGGTTTATATTATTTGTCTATTTCCTGGTGAAATACTCTCATCGTGGTCAGTTTTAAAATGCCAAAATGATAGCACTGATAATGGACATGATATGATATTTCAGTAGCACATCATTGTATTTTATTTCC
>NW_005218651.1:0-214 GCF_000412655.1 Myotis brandtii
AGAGCAAGCTGGGTCTCCCAGGCTAGCTCCGTTCTGACGTGGCGGCACTAGCAGCCATGGGCCGGCCTTTCGGAACTTCCTTCTCTGCTTCCTCCCAAGAAACTAGCCGATGCCTCTGTGGGGAAGTGTGGGCTCCACAACATGGCAGTGACTCTCCGGGAGCATAACTACCCCTGAAAGTGCCTCCTCTTTCTCGGGGCACCAGCTCCCACAC
>NW_005218652.1:0-214 GCF_000412655.1 Myotis brandtii
CATGAGTGTTTTGGGGAAACAGGCCAGCATACCATGCGATTTATTTTAATGAAGAGCACAGCACACGATTTATTTTAATGAAGCATTAGTGTGCCATGGAGGGTGGAGGTGTGGGCGATTGGAGAGCAAGGGCTTGTGGTGAGAGGCAGAGCTTACCCTCAGCTTGGTCTTATCCACGACAAGGAACAACGATGGCGTCACTGTCAGCAGTGCT
>NW_005218653.1:0-214 GCF_000412655.1 Myotis brandtii
GTAAAAATATTTTATGATTTTTATTGGAAATATTTTTAAAATCATTAATATAAAAATAGACAATTTAGAAAATACAGATTTGTCCATGTGAGGCCACCCCTCACCCTGAGGTATTTCTTTAAGGTGTGGTGGGCTTCCTTCTCGCCTCTTTGTTTTGAGTGTTTTCCAGTAAAGACCTAGCAGGGGCCAGTGCAGTCACACAGCACACACCCGC
>NW_005218654.1:0-214 GCF_000412655.1 Myotis brandtii
CCACCCGCAGCCCTGCAGCCCTGGAAACCGACTTGGTGTCCTAACTCCCAGCAACGTAAAGCACTTTGGAAGTAACCACAGAATTTAAAACTACTCCGTTCTTTCCAACAATGAGGCATTGGCTATTGTGAAAGGTGCTGGGAAAGGTAGAGATGGAGTAGTAACCCGGTTTACGTGGGAGAACAGTGCCGTCACAGGGAAGCAGGTAGGGGCC
>NW_005218655.1:0-214 GCF_000412655.1 Myotis brandtii
GGTAGAACAAATGGAGATGGGTTGGAAGTAGAGCAGGAGTTCAGTGTTGGACATGCTAAGCTTGTGATGTCTTTTAGATACCTAAGCAGATATGTCTAGTGGACAGGTATGTGAATCTACATTCAGGGGAAAAGGCTGAGTTTTTTTTTTTTTTTAAAGCTTTAGGAATTTTTAAACATCAGATTGAATTTAAAGTCATAAGTTCAAATGAGAT
>NW_005218656.1:0-214 GCF_000412655.1 Myotis brandtii
ACACTCTATCCACTGAGCCAAACCAGCTAGGGTTGGAAATGACTTTTGCTGGGCTCTTGTTCTGGCCTCTCCGCTAATTCCCTGCAGGCTTTGTGGTTTCTCTGAGATTCTCTCTGGGCACCTGGCCCTGCTCCTCCCCGCCTGCCGGGTGGAGGAAGGCTGGGCCAGCCCTGCCAGTTCTCAGCCTCTTATCTAGCTTTCAGTGCTTGACCTT
>NW_005218657.1:0-214 GCF_000412655.1 Myotis brandtii
ACAGCAATTGAGCATAAGTATTGCATCCAAGGATTTATAAAAGATGTTACACAGAGCCTGGTAAGAGAAGCAGAAATGCAGAGAGGTTTCACCCATGTGCTGTGGCTGAAAATCTGGGGTGACATCATGGTGCAAAAGTTCTCCCTGAAAAGCATGGGATTCCAACCCATACAAGGACACTTAAAGCAGAGTGCCAGGGCCAGAAAGAGGAGTC
>NW_005218658.1:0-214 GCF_000412655.1 Myotis brandtii
TACAAAGCCTCCCATGAGTGGACCCTGCCTTCCCTGGCTTCACCTCTTTTCTTGGCTCCCTTCCAGCCACACGGGCATCGTTTTTCTTCCAGGAACATGCAAAGCTTGCTCTGGCTTGAGGACCTCTGCAACAGCTGTTCCCGTGTCTGGGGTACCGTCTGCCTGGTACTTCCCTGAACAGCTCCAGCTCATTCGTTGGGTCTCAAACCACCCT
>NW_005218659.1:0-214 GCF_000412655.1 Myotis brandtii
GCAGCAGGGCTGGGCCTGGCGGAGCCACGGGAAGCCCAGCCTGGGAGCGCCCAGGACCGGCGGCTCCGTCTGTCCTGCCCCACATGGAAGGACCAGGGACGACATTGGATGTGGGACTGCGGGGTGGACCCCACGGCGGTGGCCTGGCCAGCTGCCCCTTCTGGCTGCACGGGGTTGGGGTTTGGTCGGGGCCTGGAGTTCTGAAGCTGTTGGG
>NW_005218660.1:0-214 GCF_000412655.1 Myotis brandtii
TTTCCTTAAATGAGATTAAAAGCTAAAGTCATAAACTTATTGCTCAGAAACATCTAGCAAACAGACTACTATTTGAAACTTCATGAGTGGAATCTTTAATACCACAGAAAATACAGGAAATTGATATATTACTGCTGCAAAAAAGTAACCAATTTCTTAACCCTTTTAGACCAAAAATAAATTCCAGGAAAAGATTAGTAGACGACTTACTGTG
>NW_005218661.1:0-214 GCF_000412655.1 Myotis brandtii
AAATGTCTCACCTCTATAAATCTTCCATGACAGATGTAAAAGAGAGAAAGAGTTGGGGGGGCGGGAAGAAAGCAACTCTAAGAGAATCTGTATCTCAGATAATAGTGCAAATTAAAATACAGTTGACCCTTAAAAAACATAGGTGTGAACTGTGTGGCTTCACTTATCAATAAATACATACAGTATTGTAAATGAACTTCCTCTTCTTTATGCT
>NW_005218662.1:0-214 GCF_000412655.1 Myotis brandtii
GCGGGAAGCAACCAATCGACGTGTCTCTCTCTCCCCCTCCCCCCACTCTGTCTGAAAAAAAAGCTAAACACAGATGGGTAAGGAACTTGCCCAAGATCCCCCGGATGTCTCTCCTGTTTAATATTCTTTAATGGCTTTCCATGTCCACAGGGTAAAATGGCATGTGAACTCCTTGGCGAGAGCCACGGTGACCTAAGCCTGTGTCCACGCCCCT
>NW_005218663.1:0-214 GCF_000412655.1 Myotis brandtii
ATGCTAACCCCAAACCTAACACTAACCCTACCGTAACACTAACTCTAATCCTAACCTCAACCCTAATCCTAATCCAAGCCCAATCCCTCATCATAACACTTACCCAAACCTTAAACATAGCCCTAACCCTAACCATATCCCTAACCCTCACCCTAACTGTAACCCTAACCCTAGCATTAGACTTAACCATAATTCTAACATTTATCCTAAACCT
>NW_005218664.1:0-214 GCF_000412655.1 Myotis brandtii
AACACAGGGTCATAAACAACAAAGCAGTCAGCTTTACATAAATGGAATTAAGAAGCTAGCTACAGAGGTATGAATTTCTGTATTGTTTTAATACAAACTGGTTCTAAGGATCCATGACACTGAATAATAACAGTTTCCCTATCCTTTTTTCATGGTGCGAGACAGAAAGTAGCCACACGTCACATTTGACAAGACGAATGGGAGATGTCTTCTG
>NW_005218665.1:0-214 GCF_000412655.1 Myotis brandtii
CTAAGCACCATGGCACCCTAACAGAGTCACAATCAAACAGACTCAACATAGTATCCAAAGGTCTGGGTGGCCAGTGTGGCCTCTGAAGGAGGAACGTCCAGGAGCCGACTGGGCAGATAGGTGCTCAGGGGCATCTGCTAGCAGGAGGCACCTCCTCCCATGCCCTGCTGTCTGGATCTCTGCCTTCCCCAGCTTTCTCGGAGTGACTGTTTCC
>NW_005218666.1:0-214 GCF_000412655.1 Myotis brandtii
TGAACCAGTGACCTCTTGGTGCATAAGAAAATGCTCAATCCATTGTGCAACACTGGCCAGGCTTGGAGGCCTTTTATTGCCCATCTAGTTCAACAGTTATGTCCCTTGTATAGATTCGTAAAGAAAGGAGTCATATGGGGTTGGAGACAAGAGCACACAGATGCCATTAGTAGTACAAAGAAAGAGAGAAATTAGAAGACATGAAGTAAATTCA
>NW_005218667.1:0-214 GCF_000412655.1 Myotis brandtii
GGGCTGTTGGTGCTGGCAGGCAGCCGAGAGAAGGGAGAGAGGCCCTGGCCAGTGGCAGCAGGTGGCTAGGGGAAGGGAGGGAGGCCCTGGCACTGGCAGGTGGTCAGGGGAGAGAGGGAGGTCCTGGTTCTGGGAGGTGGTCAGGGAAAGAGAGGGAGGCCCTGGCCAATGATGGCGGCAGGTGGCTGGGAGAAGGGAAGCAGTACCTGACTGG
>NW_005218668.1:0-214 GCF_000412655.1 Myotis brandtii
TTTAATTATGATAGCTTTGCAATACAATTTGACACCAGAAGTGTAATGCCTCCATCTTTGTTTTTCTATCTCAAGATTCCTTTGGATATTTGTGATTCCATATGAATTTTAGGATTTTAAAAATACTTTTTGTGAAAAAATGCTATTGTCATTTCAATAGGGATTACACTGAAGCTTTAGATCACTTTGTGTAGTATAAATATTTTAACAATAT
>NW_005218669.1:0-214 GCF_000412655.1 Myotis brandtii
TGGCCCCTTCCCCGTGAGTTCTAGGGAGCCAGCACAATGCCCAGGGGATGGTCCAGGTGGACATGCACCCACTCAGCAGAAGCTGCAAACCCACCCCAAGGGGAGGCTATCCCCAAGGCTGGGGTAGGAGGGGAAGACCAGCCCCACTGACAGTGTCACCCTGAGTGAGGCCCATCCCCAAGGTCCGAGTTCCATGGATCAGATGTCATCTCAT
>NW_005218670.1:0-214 GCF_000412655.1 Myotis brandtii
CCAGCCCCAGACCTCCCCAGATGCTAATCCCAGGCTTCCTCTGACCTTATTTCAGCATAACAGGAGTCCTATTGCGATTACCATTCCGAATACTAGCATTGTGCCCATGGCTAGCACAAAGGCAACAGGCCCCTTTGCTTGCAAATTCAGAGTTACACGACCTGTTCCCTATATGGAGGAAGAAAGGGGCAGGTCATCCACAGAAATCTGTTCT
>NW_005218671.1:0-214 GCF_000412655.1 Myotis brandtii
ATCCAAGGGAAGGTGATAGAAATTCTATGGCTGATAACATTTAATACCTTTCATAACAATGAAATGCTCATTCATAGACCTGATTTAGTCTGATAGTTAGAATATACTGAACTGATTACAAAAGGAGAGGCTACTAGGTGACACAGAGTGTAGGTTAGCAAAAGAGGGCTCTGAGCCTGGAAGATTCAGGAAGGCAAATAGGAGATAGGAGAGG
>NW_005218672.1:0-214 GCF_000412655.1 Myotis brandtii
ACACAACTCCACCCACATGCCTACCAAGGAAATCTACAATGTACTAGTACTCACATTGAATTTCTTGTCTCTCCTAAAATATACCACACAATTTCATGGCCCCTTTCTGTAAAAACACTGAGAAAGATGAACTGATGTGCCTAAAGTCATACAGCCTGGAAGATATACGGTTGGGATTAAAATACAGGCAATGGCAACAGATCACATGCATTTT
>NW_005218673.1:0-214 GCF_000412655.1 Myotis brandtii
AAATGCATAAAGTATAGAAATTTATTTTTGAGAAAATGATTCTTGTATTTTCTCTGGAGAAATTAGTAGTTAAAATATATTGTAGTCTTTATGTGTACTATGTGTGATAAAATTTCAACTAAGATATAATATTTTTTTGGTCTAATTAAAAAAGAGGATTAATTCTGTGGTCTGAAACAAATTTTAATATAAAAACCAGTTTAAATTTAATTGA
>NW_005218674.1:0-214 GCF_000412655.1 Myotis brandtii
TTGTTAAGAGGATGAAAAGACAAACTACAGACCGGGAAAATGTATTTGCAAATCATATATCTAACAAAGGACTATAACTAAACAACTCTCAAAACTCAATAGTTAAAAAAAATTCAGAATTTGGAGGAAAGACACAAACAGACATATCACTAAGGATATAAAGATGGGAAATGAGCCCATGAAAAGATGTTCACACTAGTGGTTAGGGAATGCA
>NW_005218675.1:0-214 GCF_000412655.1 Myotis brandtii
TTTTTTCTTAAATTATATTTTTAATAGCTATTTCATCTATGATGCATGAATAGTAACCCTTGGAATGTGGAAAATATTACGTATTTTCCTTCTAGCTTTTCTTGTTTGTGTGAAGTCTGTTGTCATTCCAAATTCTTTAGTTGTTAATTGATTTTTGTTTGCAATTAGTGGGTTTTAAAATTGTCTCTTTTTCAGTTTCACTGTTTCTAAGTGT
>NW_005218676.1:0-214 GCF_000412655.1 Myotis brandtii
GCTTTTGTTTATTTCCCCGGATTCTTTTTGAGAGGCAGTGTAGTTATTTGTGTCCACAGTTGTTTCTTAGGAGGTGAGGTCTAGGGTGAATGGTTTCATTTGATTTTGACCTACAGATTTGTCAAACTAAAATCATAGAAATGCAAGACACAAATGAAGTGAACATACTCTTTTTCTTATCCCTCCACTAAGTACAACTGAATCATATATTAAT
>NW_005218677.1:0-214 GCF_000412655.1 Myotis brandtii
GGGTGTGGGCAGTCGGAGCCCGGCACTGCTTGTGGGCATGGAGGTGGGGCCACTGCCGTGCACCACAGTCTGGCACCACAGCACGGACACGCCACGGCACGGAGAGGCCACGGCACAGAAAGGCCACGGCAGAGATAGGCCACGGCACGGAGAGGCCACAGCACAGAGAGGCCACACCTTTCTCCCACCAGCCAGTTCAGCCAGGAGCTGGCCC
>NW_005218678.1:0-214 GCF_000412655.1 Myotis brandtii
GAGTGGAAGTTCTACAACTAGAAGGAAAGAAAAAAGTTCATTGAGACTGGAAGGAGGTGCAGAGGTGTAGAGGTTTGGAGGCGGATGAGAATCGGGCTGGCAACTGGGTGCGCTGTTACTGTTTTTTCAATTGGGAAGAAGATACAAGCTCCCACTTTCTTTGAACTACAGTTCTGAGTGAGACTCTGGGGACCCAGACTCATATGGGGAGAAA
>NW_005218679.1:0-214 GCF_000412655.1 Myotis brandtii
TGAGAGAGACACATCACACATCAATTGGTTGCCCTCCCCCCACCCCGAACGCACCCCCACCGGAGCTAGAAAACCTGCAACTGAGATACATGCCCTTGATTGGGAATTGAACCCAAGACCTTTCAGTCCTAGGCCCAAAGCTCTAACCACTGAGCAACCGGTTGGGCTGGGTATGTATTTTTTGTTTTTTTGTTAATCCTCACCCAAGGATATT
>NW_005218680.1:0-214 GCF_000412655.1 Myotis brandtii
AGAGAAGAGTGGAAACTGGTGGGAAATGGCCTGAGGGAGATGTAGACAGGAATCTCTGAGACAGACTGGGAAATATAATCCCTGATGGGGGTGTGCCTCTCTACCAGCACTCCTCTAGGCAAGAGAGAGAAAGACAGACATAGACAGACAGACAGGGAAGGAGGGAGGGAGGGAGGGAGAGAGGGAAGGAGAGAGGTGTTATTACAGTGTCTGC
>NW_005218681.1:0-214 GCF_000412655.1 Myotis brandtii
AGAGAGCCGAACACCTGCTCCCCAGTCATTTCTAACAGCCGGGGACGTGTGGGGACCAGGGAATCACGTGAGAGAGCTGATCTAGCATTCCTGATGAGCAAAATAACACCAACAATACAACCATGCTTTCATTCATAACTACTGTTCATGTGTGACTGTTAACTTCCAAGTATACACAGAAAAGCATTCTACATGTAACTCAGAGTGAAATCAC
>NW_005218682.1:0-214 GCF_000412655.1 Myotis brandtii
ATTTGGAGCACTGCTCTCTTCTGAGCAAAGACAAACCAAGGACTTGTTGCTTTTGCAAACAAGACAGTGACAGGGTCAGAGATACGGTGTTTTTTTTAAAAAGAGGGTCCTGGTAGTGTGGGGCCTAGAAGAGGAGTTTAGAGGACTGGTGTTGGAAAAGCAGCAGGAGGGTGCATCGGAGAGAGGATATGAAAGTAGAATGTGCCCCCAAAGA
>NW_005218683.1:0-214 GCF_000412655.1 Myotis brandtii
AAGTTCAAAGAGAGAGCCTACTGCGTGGAGGGAGGGGCGGCTCAGCGTCCAGCCCTGTTGATGGCTGCAGACATCAGCCTGAAGATGCCCCCCACTCCCTGAGACGTGCATTTGGGAGCCCCTGAGCCCCTGTACGCTCCTAGAGGGAGTGTCTCCTAAATCACTCCTCCACCCCCCCCCCAAATCAGCCCAAAGGGTGTGGCTGCGGGGCTGG
>NW_005218684.1:0-214 GCF_000412655.1 Myotis brandtii
TGGAAGGATGAAGGTCATTTCACTGGATTGAGGAGGGATAGTGAAAGGATATTCTCGGGTATTCTGGGTAGAGATAAGAGTGTATGCCAGGGTCTTTCCACCTGGGCACTACTAACGTTTGGGGCTGGCTAATTCATTATCAGAAGGAGTGATCCTGTGAGTTTTAAGATGTTTAGTCATTTTAAAACAGGCTCGATCCCCAGTAGGAGGTGTG
>NW_005218685.1:0-214 GCF_000412655.1 Myotis brandtii
TTACCATGTTTCTCTTTTATTAGTGTAGATGACATAGAACAGTGCCTACAGTGAGCCCTCCACATCTTCAGATCGCCAATCACAGAGAGAACACACTGTTTTTGATCCTCGGTTGAATCCCTGAATTTTTAACATGGGGTATAGAATTTACTATGTACTTACTGAAAAAAATCCACATCTGAATGGACCCACACAATTCAAACCCAATTTTCTG
>NW_005218686.1:0-214 GCF_000412655.1 Myotis brandtii
CCCTTCCATCTGCAAGCCGATGCTCTATCCACTGAGCAAAACTGCTAGGGCTAAATATTACTATTTTTTTAAATGTTTTATTTTCTAGATATAAGAACTTATTTTTCCCTAGGAGCAGTGTGGTACATTATACCTATGTGAGCAATACCAAAGCATTTATATTTTTCTCCCTACCTGCTCCCTTTAGAATTTGGAAACTCTTAATGAATATTAT
>NW_005218687.1:0-214 GCF_000412655.1 Myotis brandtii
TTTGTGTGGTTATTAGAACTAGGCATAATTAAGACAATATAACCAATCTTGTCTGTCCATGTGTTGACTATGACAGCAGGGCTGCACAAATTTAACTTATTCTGGGCTTTTTTTTTTCTTTAAAGTAACCATAGTATTAAATATTTTTTATTTTACTTTGAAATAATTTTAAACTTATAGAAAATTTGCAAGGATAGTACAATTAACTTTTTTC
>NW_005218688.1:0-214 GCF_000412655.1 Myotis brandtii
CTCTGGAGCACCCTGACTAATAGACCTTCCCTATGCTCATAGGAAGGATATGGAGGAGCTAAGGAAGGCCAGAAGATTTAAATGAGTACAAGGTACAGGGAAGCTGCGGACTAACCTGGGTGAACTGGACACTTGAGACTTGGTGGAACTGTAGACACTCAGCAGAAGCATTGAGAACAGACATGACAGAGGCCACCGTAGGTGGGAACCATAA
>NW_005218689.1:0-214 GCF_000412655.1 Myotis brandtii
TACTAGTTAACCAGCAACACCAAGGACCTGCGGATGAGCGGCTGTGACCCTGGTGGGGGCGCAATGGCCAAGCTGACGCAGGGGGCTTGGGCCTGGTGCCTGTTTTTCCTAACCAGTTAGAATTTTCATCTTCCCGTTTAGAGCATCTCAGACACTGTGATTTGTGGACAACCCGTGTGGAGGAGTGGGCAGGGGGTTGGCACTTAGAGAGGCC
>NW_005218690.1:0-214 GCF_000412655.1 Myotis brandtii
ATTTCTTTGGGGAAGAGCTAATTATTTAAGTGACAACGCAGGGGATATTACGGGTTGAAGTAAAGAATACCTTTCTGAAAGACTGTTTATTTTTTTTTAAATGACCTGATGGTGGCTGCATTAGCCTTGGATTCACTGATTTATTGTGGTAGACATTACTTCTCAGGATTTAAAACGAAGCAAATGTCATCAAAATGCAAACTGGCCTCAGTGA
>NW_005218691.1:0-214 GCF_000412655.1 Myotis brandtii
AAATGAGATAAGGGCAAGTCCTATGGAGAAAAATTTACCAACTTAAGGGGGATAGGAAGTTATAATAGAGATTGAAAATGTATTTGGCATAGTCAGGAAAGATATCTTGTAAGGTGATTGTTTAGCAGATATCTGAATGAATAAGGGAGGGAAGAATGTGGATATGTGGACATCTAAGATTTTATTCTGATTGAAATGGGAATCCATCAATGGT
>NW_005218692.1:0-214 GCF_000412655.1 Myotis brandtii
AGGAAGGACAGGAAGTGTACCCAGAGGGGACATGAACAGTGGGTTGAAGGAGCTGGATCCAATCTCAATCCACGGTTAGGGTGGCACATGTTTTAAAACATATCCCAGATTTCAATGGAAAGACACACAGATATTTATTTCCAAATAACTGTCACACAAAAACATGGTTTTTTAAAAAAAAATAATTTTTGTTGATTTCAGAGAGGAAGGGAGA
>NW_005218693.1:0-214 GCF_000412655.1 Myotis brandtii
GGAGGGGGCCGAGGAAATGGAGCCAGGGTACAACCAGAGCCCGCAGGGGTGTCCAGGTCCCTCACCTAAGGCTCCTTTTCCAAAAGCTCACCTGGTCCTGAGGAAGGGCCCCTGCAAACATTCCTTTGGGAATTGACAAGAAAAGCCCCCTTTATGTCACTGGGATCCTAGCAGTGGCTGCAACAGGCTCCCCTAGGCCACCATTGCAGTGACA
>NW_005218694.1:0-214 GCF_000412655.1 Myotis brandtii
CAGGGCAGGCACACTGCGCGCACAGGCAGGCTTCCTGGCTCAGATGCTCAGGGTGGACTAACGATGATGGTTTTCTCGCCGCTGGGCATTCCCGGCCGCGTTAGGGTCGCTGACTTCAAACCACAGCCCTGTGCTCAGGCATTCGCTTGGCCCCTCTGGGCGTGTGTGGCCTCTCACTGGCTGTGGCCGGGGGTGTGCCCGGTGACCGCGCTGC
>NW_005218695.1:0-214 GCF_000412655.1 Myotis brandtii
GATATCTTTTTTCCTTTCTTTGTAGGATGGTTTTAATAGTTATGGCTTTGTTACACTTTCTGATATTTATCAAGACTGATAACCTATTGCCTAATTTTATGAAATCAAATTAGAATGTTAGAATCCAACAATGTTACTTTTTATGTGAGTCAGAAAAATACTCTCTCTTTCCCCAGAATCCCTGCCTCGCCTAACCAATTTTTGTATTTATTCA
>NW_005218696.1:0-214 GCF_000412655.1 Myotis brandtii
TCATTTATGGGGCTGAGTCAGGCACGTGGTTTGGTTACCTATCCCATTCGGGTAGCCCTGGACTTGCACAATTACGGTCAGTTACATGCTGATTCAGGTGTGTGTGCTGATGTGGCCCGAGATTCTGTCACCACCACTATAGTTGGTGGCTTGGCTGCTATATTTCTTTGAAAGAAAAATTTTTTTTCTTTTTGTGAAATTCCAAATTGAAAGG
>NW_005218697.1:0-214 GCF_000412655.1 Myotis brandtii
TTGGCTTGTAGGTCGACGCTCAACCACTGAGCCGCACCGGCCGGGGTGGGCGTGTAATTGAGTGCTCATTTTATTAATACCCTTCATATATTTTTGTGTGAATCAAATAATGACATTAGGATGCATAAATTGATGTGTTCTCAGTGAATAATAACCTTTTTGGATGTTTTCTTCTTTTATAAGTTTACATTCACAGAGGGTTTGGTAGAATTAA
>NW_005218698.1:0-214 GCF_000412655.1 Myotis brandtii
GAGGACAGAAACCTCAATGAAGAACGAAAAGCTCCTTTACGAAACAAAGATTTTACCACCAAGCACGAGATGGTTGTCCAGTATATTTCTGCTACAGCCAAATCTGTAAGTAGTGAGGCTTTCCTGGCACCAACATAATAAGCTTAGCATTATCTGCTTAAAAATAAACCGCAGACCTTCAAGTTCTTGCCTCACTGTACTCATATAGCCTATT
>NW_005218699.1:0-214 GCF_000412655.1 Myotis brandtii
AAATGAAGAAACAACTTATCAAAATGTATAGGATGCAGTAAAGGAGAACTTAAAGGGAAATTTAGAGCTGTAAAAGCCTGTATTAAAAAAGGAAAAATCAGTCACCTAACCTTCCACCTTAAGACACTGGCAAACAAAGAGCAAATGAACCCTAAAGCAAGTAAAAGGAAGGAAATAAAGATTAGAGCAGAAAAATTAATGAAATAGAAAAAAA
>NW_005218700.1:0-214 GCF_000412655.1 Myotis brandtii
CAACTTCTTGGTAAGTATATATATTGGTACATGAAGGGAAGGCAAGTGGTTAGCTTTCTCTAACTAAATGACAGAAAGTTGAGAAACTGAAAGTGTGACTTTCCTTCTAAAATTCAGAAAAACAATGCTTTCCTGAAGAGCTAGTTTAAGACAGAATCTGAGGTTCCATAACTCGGCTAAATTGTAGTTCTTCAAAGAGAACCAAAAGGAACAA
>NW_005218701.1:0-214 GCF_000412655.1 Myotis brandtii
ACTCCACAACTGATGGTTTCTGGAAGTTTGGGGTTTACAGTCCTTGTTTCCCACAGTGAGGCAGACCAGAAGTGCAGAAGGTAGACTTGAGCTACTCAGGCTTGACAGACCAAAGAGCTTCACCTGGCCCCCCTCCCAGGCCTCCACTGCCCAACTCCATGACCTTGGGCCAATCCTGTAACCAAAAGTCAGTTCTTAGGGAGCAAGTGCCTCA
>NW_005218702.1:0-214 GCF_000412655.1 Myotis brandtii
TTCCAGGCCCGTGTTGCAGAAATAAATGCCTCCATGCGGGCCGCCTGCGCAGCCACTGCTGTTCGGGTTGGTGACCAAACAGGACGTATTTTCTAGTGATACTCGAGCCTCCGAGGGGGGAAGCTGGTCACATGCACGATTGTTCTGCTCATCGCAGCCACCAGTAAAGAGCAGCATCATCTCTGTGACGGTCCACGGTGCTCAAAACAGCTGC
>NW_005218703.1:0-214 GCF_000412655.1 Myotis brandtii
CACTCATCTGCTTATGGGTCAGAGGTTCAAGGACATTTATAAAATGAGCTCACCTAGAACAAACATACAATATACAATGTGAGAGGATGGGTGCTGGTGAGAAAGATGGGGTAAGTTTCCAGGCAAGTAGAAAGTCTACCAAGGTGAATATCCTGTTGAAATTCACAGTTTAAAAGTTAAATAACTATTTCAATGTAGCTACCTGGAGAGATCA
>NW_005218704.1:0-214 GCF_000412655.1 Myotis brandtii
CACTCCTTTCAGTGGCCTAGTGGGCTTGCTCCGAGCCTCATGTTCAACAGAACTTAATGTGCCACCGACTACGAGATGCACAATTACGAAATGGGCCGATGAACTGTCCATGGGTGGCCAGGCCCTGAGTTCCAATGTAGGGTCGGAGAAGCGGGGATGGCCTTGAAGAGACAAATTCGGTGGTTCAAACTGGGCTACGGCCTCTCACCAAAGA
>NW_005218705.1:0-214 GCF_000412655.1 Myotis brandtii
GATGTTGCGCTCAAGTCTGAAGGCAGAGTGCAGGTAGGATACCCTCTTCCTTGGGGAACTTCAGCCTTTTTTCTTTTAAGGCCTTCCACTGATTGGATGAGGCCCACCTACATGATGGAGGATAACCTGCTTTTCTCAAAAGTCCACCAATTTAAAAATTAATCTCATCTAAATATTACTGTCACTGCAACATCTAGACCAGTATTCAAACAAA
>NW_005218706.1:0-214 GCF_000412655.1 Myotis brandtii
ACACTGACAATCCCATAGGACCAGAGACGGTACCTGATTGGCTGCTCTAGTGGTTGGGTGGGCAGAGGTGGCCGGCTCTCCCAGAATGGGTTGGGGCAAAGGATGCATAAGTATTTCTCATGGATCTCTTGGGAGAAAGAACTTGGACTCACTTTCAATCCTGTCCAAGAGGAAGCAAGGAGTGATATGACCTCATTGGAATGGTACTGTTTTG
>NW_005218707.1:0-214 GCF_000412655.1 Myotis brandtii
AAGATGCACAAACAGTAGAGTTCTCATAAACTCCCCAGCCAGCTTCCCCTACTGTAAACATCTTCCTCAATCATGGCACGACGATCAGAACTAAAAATGCACCTTGTGTGAGACCACATCGCCTCCAGAGCTGGAGGAGCACTGGTCAGCTAGTCTGCAGAATGCCCCTCAGTTTTCAGTCTGATGTTTTCTCACGATTAGACGGAGCTGACAG
>NW_005218708.1:0-214 GCF_000412655.1 Myotis brandtii
TTTGTTTTTGTATATTTTTAAAAAATAGTAGCCATCCTAATGAGTATGAGATATCTGCTATCTCAGCATAGTTTTGCTTTGTATTTTTCTAATGATTTGTGATATTGAGCATCTTTTCATGTGCCTTATGGTCCATTTGTATGTCTTCTTTGTGTTTCCGGGAAACCCCCGGTTGGCCTCTGGCTGCCTGTCGCTGTGTCCAACAAAGGCAGGG
>NW_005218709.1:0-214 GCF_000412655.1 Myotis brandtii
CACCAACAACTGGGCTTGTCACTGGAAAAAGCCAAAACAAAACCCAGCAACAAAATACTAGTCCTCTTAGAGTTTCTTGCGCTTTGATTTTTTTAGGGCTTGAGCCCTGTTTCACTTACAGGGTCTAGGATGCTTGTGTTGAGTAAAAAGGAGATACCCCAATATTCAAAGCTGCTAAATGTTCTCTTTGCCATAAAGACTCCATGTAACTGTG
>NW_005218710.1:0-214 GCF_000412655.1 Myotis brandtii
AGACATTTAATGAGTGCCTACTATGTGCCTAGCACTGTACTATACAGTGACTTAACCCCTGTTACCTGAGTCTTTATTAAGCTGCCCCAATAAGAGATGCTGCTTAGACCAGGATAGAAAGACAAAAGAGTAACAATACTCTGAAAGACCGTCATCCTCACCAGCCCTACTTTAATCCCCAACTGTTTGTGCCTTATGTATTTTTAAATGTTTT
>NW_005218711.1:0-214 GCF_000412655.1 Myotis brandtii
CAGTGAATGAGACCTTCAGAGTTTCTTACTAGTACATCCCCTGCTCTCAGAAAGCTGATAGAGAGATGTGCAGACAAGTAGATAAGCAGTTGCTGCCCTGGGTGAGAAGGGACCCTGGGGGCCTGCAGCGGGGCCTCCCTGAGGCCGGGGAGGGTCCTGACTGAGCGCGGTTAGCCGGGCAAGAAAGGCAGAGTGCAGGTCACAGCCTGCTGCT
>NW_005218712.1:0-214 GCF_000412655.1 Myotis brandtii
GTATAAAGGTATTCTTTCAGCTTAACAATAACCCACAACCACTGATTCGATGTGGCTCAGGGTTGAGCATCAACCTATGAACCGGAAGGCCATGGCTTAATTCCCAGTCAGGGCACATGCCTGGATTGTAAGCTCAATGCCCAGTAGGAGGCATTCAGGAGGCAGCTAAATGATGATTCTCATCATTGGTGTTTCTACCTCTCTCTCCCTCTCC
>NW_005218713.1:0-214 GCF_000412655.1 Myotis brandtii
CCTCGCCTGCCCACCGGAGACATGTCCCAATGCAATCCCGGGGCAGGCAGGGACTGGGGCTAATGCAAGCGGTACAGATGCATAGCTGGAGTCCTTGCCCGCCCACAGGAGACACGTCCCAATGTGATCCTGGGGGCGGGCAGGGGCTGGGGCAATGCAATTGGTGCAGATGCCTCACCGGAGCCCTCGCTTGCCCACCGGAAACATCCCAATG
>NW_005218714.1:0-214 GCF_000412655.1 Myotis brandtii
CAAGAGCTTTATATGTATCGCACATGCATGAGTCAACGTTTATTCTGAAATTGCCAGTGCACAGCATATGTGCTGGCTGGCCAGCCAGTCAGAATACGCACGGTTGGTTACTTAGCCTTTTATATATATAGATAGATATCCCTTGTTTACTTTTTTTAATACACTTTTTTGATTGATGGGAGAGGGAGAAAGATAGAAACATCAATGATAAGAG
>NW_005218715.1:0-214 GCF_000412655.1 Myotis brandtii
TACTTCATCCTACACGCCAAGCTTGCCTCAGTGTCTCAGATTGCAAAAAACATCAACAAGTTTAAAATGATTTTTAATTTTTTTGAGACTCCTTTTTTGATTTCATATATTATTTGGAAGTGACTTTTCAAGTGACTGCACATTTGGGGATTTATTCACTATCCTGTTATTGATTTTTAGAGTAATGTCTCTGATGTGAGAGCATATTTTGTAT
>NW_005218716.1:0-214 GCF_000412655.1 Myotis brandtii
ACCGCGCTGGCCTACGAGTGCTTCCCCAACCAGGACCACTCGACGCTGGCGCTGCCCTCGGACCAGAAGATGAAGACGGGCACGTCGGGCAAGCAGCGCGTGCAGGAGCAGGTGATGATGACGGTCCGGCGGCAGAAGTCCAAGTCCTCCCAGTCGTCCACGCTGACCCACTCCAACCGAGGTACCGGCTCGTGCGCGCGCGCGCGCGGGGAGG
>NW_005218717.1:0-214 GCF_000412655.1 Myotis brandtii
CTTCCCACACGCCCTGTGCTTCCAACCCCTCTGACACATGGGCCTGGCTCGGCACACACCTCCCTCAGCTCCTACATCAGCATGTGGTTTCTCAGGAGGCCTCTGCTGCCCTCCAAGTGTGAGCCCCACATGCATCCTCTTTCCCCATCACAGACTTACCTCATTCTACCCAACTCACTCATCTAAGACTGCATCTCCCATGGGCTCAAGTTTT
>NW_005218718.1:0-214 GCF_000412655.1 Myotis brandtii
GCTGGGACCTCTGTTTGTGGGCTGCTACAAGCAGGAACGTGGTCCACCAAGATCTGAGGCCTGGTTGCTGTAAGCTCCCGCCCTCTTCTCCATCCGTATCTGGTCCCAAAAGATCAAGTCTGGCCGATTCCAGAGTGGGCCTCTCAGGAAGTGTACACAATGCTTATATACGTTGCACTTTTTTACCCCCGGAGAAACCATAGGCAGGTGACCC
>NW_005218719.1:0-214 GCF_000412655.1 Myotis brandtii
ATAATATTACAGTCTGTTCATTTATCCTAGGATAGTTTGAGCTCTGGTTATGAACATGTTGTTTAATATCTTTAATCCAGCTTTTCTCACTTGTAGCATAAGAATAATACTGGTGACCTTTACAATATAATACAATCAGACATATGGAAGCTCCCAGCAGGCTGTCCAGCATGCAGTAGGTGTGTATAAATATTACTTTTCAAGAATATGGCAC
>NW_005218720.1:0-214 GCF_000412655.1 Myotis brandtii
CTGAATCCAATCTTTTAATCCAGTTGATTTAAATAAATGAAAGACACCACACCCTTAGTCTAATTTTTGCCCTGAGAGCATTGAAACAATTGAAAATATTACTGTACATTTTTTTTTTTACTGAGTTTTCATTCCTTTTTAGTATTTGGAGGTAAATAAGCAGGTACCTTTTCCAATCCTGTAAGGTTTTTGAATTTCTAAACTTTATCTTTTC
>NW_005218721.1:0-214 GCF_000412655.1 Myotis brandtii
CTTAAATTCAGTATAAATTCCTTACCTGGGTGTTCATAGTATGTAGCAACTATAAGCTCTATTCTATCTTTCCAAGCTTATTCCTATTGCTCTATTCCCGGCAAACCACCTTGGCTGGACTATTCCTCAACCAGACCTCAGTGTTTCCCTCAGGTTGCTCCTCTAGCTTCACATGGCTTTTTCACCCATTTCTCTCTGCTGAAACCCTACATGT
>NW_005218722.1:0-214 GCF_000412655.1 Myotis brandtii
AGATAGAAACATCAATGGTGAGAGACAATCATTGATTAGGTGCCTCCTGCATGCCCCCTACAGAGGGTCAAGTGTGCAAACCAGGCATTCTGACTGCAATCAAGCTGTGATCACCGGGTTCATAGGTGGATGCTCAACCACTGAACAAACCAGCCGGGCAAATCGCACCTATTTTTAGGGATTCAAATAGCATTGTAATGCTTGTGGATGAAAA
>NW_005218723.1:0-214 GCF_000412655.1 Myotis brandtii
GACCGGGGCTGCTGCCAGCTGCTCTCTGTGCTGGGGGTGCGGCAGGGCAAACAGAGGCCTGTGCCCTCGCCGCTTGTGGTGCTGGCCCCCGAGGGTCAGTGTTGAACCCGCGCGTTCTTAGAACCTGGCGAGGGAGGGTAAATGAGCTCAGATCTCGGGAGCACCAGGGATGGGCTATGTAGCCAGAACTTCCTGGCTCAGGCCTGGGGGTGGG
>NW_005218724.1:0-214 GCF_000412655.1 Myotis brandtii
AAAGAATAAAATATTTAGGAATAAATTTAACCAAGGAGGCAAAAGATCTGTACACTAAACACTATAAGACACTGATGAAAGAAATTGAAGACACAAAACAATGTAATGGTCTCTTGTGTTCATGGATTGGAGAAATTTATATATATATATATATATTATGCTAAGTGTTCCATCATCTGACCAGTCACTATGATGTGCACTGACCACCATGGGG
>NW_005218725.1:0-214 GCF_000412655.1 Myotis brandtii
AGTAAAAGGATATACATTAGAAGTGGGGTAAATTTGACGACTATAGACAATAAGGAAAGGGGTTCATCATCAACTGTTAGATAGGCACTTTAAATAGTTTAGTATAATTTTCCATTTCATTTTGCTTGTAAACCCACTACCTAAGACTGTGTCATACATTCTCATCCATTTATCAACTGAGTCACCGCACTCACTTTGTGAACTCTGGAGGCTG
>NW_005218726.1:0-214 GCF_000412655.1 Myotis brandtii
CTTAACATCACATTCAACCCAATTGACATGAAAGCATTATATCCATTACTGAAAACAGTGCATGCATTAAAATTTTCAGAATCAGGAGCTACCATAGATGGCATGGCTGAAATCTGTGCAGCTCATGCTTAATGACAGGCCCTATTCTAGTCTTTTTCGTGTTTTACTGTCTCATGAAACCTCAAAATCACACATAAAAGTGCTACTCTGTTAC
>NW_005218727.1:0-214 GCF_000412655.1 Myotis brandtii
CCCCCCCCCCACGCCTGGGCTGCGGGAAGCGCCTGACAGGTCCCTTTCCCAGGGCCAAGGGCTCGGTGTGCCGGCTGTCCCCGTCCACTTCCCAAGTCTCGGTTCCCCTCAGGAAAGATGTGAGGAGATCAGAGAACTAGTTACAACCAGCCCTTCAGGATTGTAGGATTGTTTATAAACACCTAAAGCAGGCGAGCCCCGGGGCTGGGGGGGG
>NW_005218728.1:0-214 GCF_000412655.1 Myotis brandtii
GCCACTGTGGACACGCGCCTCAGGGCCACCAGAAGGCCACAGTCGGGTCACTGGGGCACGTGACAGGCAGCTGTCATTGTCGGAAGGCCGTGTGAGGAGGCACTGGTTCCGCTGTACATCCCGCCTCCCCACTGTCATCTCATCCTGCCGGTCCCTTACTGAAGTGTGACACAGTCATATTTTTTTTAAAAAATGTTTTTATTGATTTCAGAGA
>NW_005218729.1:0-214 GCF_000412655.1 Myotis brandtii
TCAACCAGCCTTCGCGTCCTCTCCAGGAGCAACTCCAGCAAAGGTTCCCGAGACCAACACGGTGGAGAATGCTTTACTAAACATTTTAAAATAAACGTATTAGTAGATTATAAAATCAATGGGGGCCAGGATCATACGTTTCCCTACGTCTGGTTAGTGTCGTTATTCTTGGGAGACTACACCACTTCTCCATGTGTCTTTGCTAAATAATAGA
>NW_005218730.1:0-214 GCF_000412655.1 Myotis brandtii
AAAATAAATAAGATAAAAAAATAAATATATAGAAACAGCCCTAGTGCCCACCAATAGATTCCACAGCCCTAGTGCCCATTCTAGTCAAATATATAACTGTTAAGCACAAGTATACCCACAACCAAAAAACCTGATAAATTGCCACAGGGTAAAGTAACTGTGAACTGGGGTAAAAAAATTCACTTTTCACTGTACATCATTTGGAACTGCTTGA
>NW_005218731.1:0-214 GCF_000412655.1 Myotis brandtii
GTGCTCTCCTCTCCATGACCACTTCCCTGAGCTTTCCCAGGGCGGCCTGGGGTGGGGTTCACTCCCACGCACTTTAGAATCATCTGTGGATCCGGGAAGGAGAGACCGCAGGCCTGTTCCTCTCTTATACAACTAGTTAGGAAGCCAGCATGAAGCCTGCATCTTTTTCCATCCGCATAACCTGCTTGGAACGTGGAGTGAGGCTTCTCCCTGC
>NW_005218732.1:0-214 GCF_000412655.1 Myotis brandtii
ACCACCGGTGGTATTCATCACAGCTGGGAGAGAAGAGGGAGGACTCAGTCAGCATGGGCCCACCACCCAGGGCCCATCCCTTCACTCCACCCACCCTCCTGCTGGGCTGCACCTTCTCCCCCCCACCATCACCTCCCTTTCCCACCCTACCCACCATGGGCCAACCCAGAAAGAGCCTCGGACAGTGCGGGGTGGGGTGCCCCCTGCAAGGCTT
>NW_005218733.1:0-214 GCF_000412655.1 Myotis brandtii
CCATAGTTGAAATCCTGATATGATACTTTTGTTACAGGCATTAGAGGCCAAAAGCTGATAAAAATTATTCACAGAAAGTGTTAAATTAACTTCAGGGTCGTTATGTGGAGATCTATATTGCCTCTGAAATACTGTCTGACTATTTTCAGGTCAGGAATATCATAATAATACATTTAGCTACATGGCACTGTCAGAGCAAAATCACTGAATTGGA
>NW_005218734.1:0-214 GCF_000412655.1 Myotis brandtii
GAAGATAAGAACTTTGTCTCATTTTATTCATGTTTACTCCTAGCTGGTACAATAATGTCTGACACATAGCAGGTACTCAGTAAGGCTGGACGGGGTGAGACCTGCTGTGCCGAAACCTCTCCAGCCCCTCCCGCAGCTGTCCTGGCCCCAGATTGGCCCTGACCCACCAGTGGGTCGGGGGCAGGGCCAGTGCTAAGAAGTGAGGGCCGGCAGC
>NW_005218735.1:0-214 GCF_000412655.1 Myotis brandtii
ATCCACAAATAGTCACATCTGTAACATCCTTTTTTCCATCTTAGGTAACATATCTACAGGTTTCAGGTTCTAGGATGTGGTCATTTGGGGAAACCATTATTTTGTCTACCACAATAGATATTCTTCAGTTTCCATATTTAAAAATAGTTTCCCATCCACAAATCAACAAATGACAAATGCTGGCGAGAATGTGGAGAAAAAGGAACCCTCGTTC
>NW_005218736.1:0-214 GCF_000412655.1 Myotis brandtii
TTTGTTCCATTAATAGTCTATTTAAATAGCTAGCAATTTAGTAATAGCTAAAACTTATACACCAAAATGATCCAGGGTGATCTCTTTCAAATGGTAGCCTAAAAGGATAAAATGATATATTTGTTCATCCTTATCCCTTCACTTTAACTGAGAAGTAGAGGATAATTTAGGGGTACCAATATCACTCGAGAAAAAATAATATATTCTTTTTTTT
>NW_005218737.1:0-214 GCF_000412655.1 Myotis brandtii
AAGATTAAGCATGTGTCTAATTACCTGGTTTTTATGTCTTGAAATAATGATGAAAAGATAGCTAAATAAATTCTGTATGTTTGGAAGTTAAGAAACATACAAACAAGTAATTCATATGTCTGGAGGAAATCATGATGAAAATCAGAAAATATTTTATTACCCAGTTTTGTGGCTGCCACCCAGGGAACACCTCTTTATTGCCTGGCTCTGGTGG
>NW_005218738.1:0-214 GCF_000412655.1 Myotis brandtii
AACCTATAGACATATCTACCCATTTTACAGGAGGGAACATAAATGGTTGGAGGAGAGTTTACACAAGGGTCAGGTGCGCAGGTGTGACGGCCGCAGAGCTGGAATAGAATTGTTGATGTTATTACCAGCTGTGTAAATCAAACTTGTTTGTCTTCCTAAGACTCTGTTCCCTCACCGGTAAGATGGGACAAACCCTATCTGCTTGGAAGAGTTA
>NW_005218739.1:0-214 GCF_000412655.1 Myotis brandtii
TATGACATATAAAAACTGAAACAATATTTTAATAGAACTATTGGCTACAAAATGCAATTTTAAGAGATTTATAATTTATAATTTATAATTTATAATTCTAAATCTTTAACTAAGTGTAGACAAAACCAGAAATTCTAAATGCAGAATCAAATTATCATATTTTAGTATTCTCTTGTAAAAAATCCATGTGGACATATAAATGTACAGGTATAGA
>NW_005218740.1:0-214 GCF_000412655.1 Myotis brandtii
CACACACACTGCAAGCTTGGAGCCCCCAGGGTGCGGCTCCAGGGCAGCAGACTGCGAGCGAGCCCTGCTGGTGCCGGAGGAGCCCGGCCCCTGGCGGATGGTCCAGGCTGCGGCAGAGGCGCAGCCAGCGGAGATCCCTCCCCTCCTTCCCCTTGGGCCCGTCCAGCAAACGTCCTCCCTGGTTTCTGTTGGTGCCTTCCCTCCCCCCCCCCCC
>NW_005218741.1:0-214 GCF_000412655.1 Myotis brandtii
GCATCTCCTAATGATACTGCAAAGCCTAGGTAGAAGTAGCACAAAACATCAATTTCTTAGCATTTATATAGCTTAATGTTTAGAATCCATTAACTTTTTAAAAACAAAACTCTAATCAAGACATGACATATATCCTAAGTATTTAAATTTTCATATTTTTAAGCAAAATGGCAAATGATAATAAAATAAGTATATGCTTGTCACTTTAATGATC
>NW_005218742.1:0-214 GCF_000412655.1 Myotis brandtii
TTATTTAATTGAAGTATCGTATTTTAAAAGATACTATAACATTTTAGGCTTCCTCTAGTTGGGGATAACTGAAGGAAGAAAAATAGCCTAGAATTTAGCACAAAAGTACCCTGGAATCTAGCATATGAATAAGCCTTTTGAACCTTCTCTACTGAACTCTGGCTTATATTAAAATACCATGTACATCTCAAATTTCTAATAATTTCTATGATAT
>NW_005218743.1:0-214 GCF_000412655.1 Myotis brandtii
ATGTATATATTGTGTGTATATATATGTATGTATGTATTTACAAGAACATATCTCTTTATCTAATATAGCAGGAGAATATTTCAGTTCCCCAAAGGTTAAAATCCAAATTCATAGCTGTATCCCCAACAGGTTTCCTCTGGACCCTTGGGGATCACGCCGTCCATCGGAAAACATTGGTTCTATTGCTCTTCCAGCGCTTCCTTCAAATGGAACT
>NW_005218744.1:0-214 GCF_000412655.1 Myotis brandtii
GAGGCCCGGTGCACAAATTCATGCACTGGTGGGGTACCTAGGCCTGGCGGGCAATAGGGCTGATTGGGGCCCTCTTGCCCAGTCTTGATCAGCCCAATCAGGGCCGGCTGGCCAAAAGGAGGGACCGGGGGAGGTTGTCCGGCCAGCCAGGGGAGAGATTGCAGGAGGTTGGCCAGCCCGTGGGAGGTTGGCTGTGGGAGCACACTGACCACCA
>NW_005218745.1:0-214 GCF_000412655.1 Myotis brandtii
AAATACACTTGTCTATAGATACATTTTCTAAAAAAAATGCTTCATATTTGGGAAAATTTAAATTTTTAAAGACATCTGCAAAATTGTATTTTTTGACATTTTTCTCCCAAATGCTTTCAGGTTAATTACACTGATGGTATAATTTGGGTACCTGCCTAGAGATCTAGGTTTCTTTCTTTTTACAATTTTGATGACATAACCAAAAGAGTGGCAA
>NW_005218746.1:0-214 GCF_000412655.1 Myotis brandtii
GGCTTGCATTGGCGCTTCTCGACCAGCACAGGGCGGGACGGCCCCTCCTGAGCTGGGTCATCTGGTCGACAACCGCCCCGCCACGCTCCCTCTCTGGTTGGCTGGTCAAGCCCCCACCTAGAGACCAAGTCCGGGTCAGGCCACATGGGATTGCCTAAGCTTCTGTGCATTGAAAGGCTGGATTGATGTCATTTCTAAGGAGGGTTTTTTTTTT
>NW_005218747.1:0-214 GCF_000412655.1 Myotis brandtii
AGTAGTCTAGTGGTTTGCAACCCAGGGGCATAAGTGTAAGAGACTGGGATGCGTTCAGGCTTCCCTATTTCCTCGGTGGGTGACCTTGGTTAACTTGATTTCTTTGAGCTCATTTTCTTCATCTATAAAATGAAAATAGTGCCTTTCTTTTTCATTTAATATGCATTTATTGAGGATTTCTGTGTACTAAGCACTGTTCTAAACACTGGGATTC
>NW_005218748.1:0-214 GCF_000412655.1 Myotis brandtii
TCATCTGGGAGGAAGAATAAAGAAAATAATATCTTTTTCACTTATTTATTAACTAGAGGCCCGTTGCATGAATGCGTGCACGGGTAGGGTCTCTTGGCATGGCTGGTGATCAGAGCCAAACTGGGTTGCGGGAGGTTGCCCAGGGGAACGGGCTATGGGAGTTTGGCCAGCAGGGGTGAGGGGCTGCTGGAGGTTGGCTGTGGGAGTGCACTGA
>NW_005218749.1:0-214 GCF_000412655.1 Myotis brandtii
GCTAAAATGTTTTGTAGATGCCTCATTTCTTAATCTCTCCGAATGACAAGATGGCTTCTTGTTGTTAAAAAGGGCGGGTGGGGAGTGGGAGTGGAGGGTGGGGAAGGTGATGAATTCTAATTTATTAGTTCTTGTTCTACATCATGGTACAGATCTACATTACAATTAGAATTTTTAAAATTAAAAAAAAAGTATTTTTAAAAGAGGTTTTGGC
>NW_005218750.1:0-214 GCF_000412655.1 Myotis brandtii
TGGGGAGATAAAGATAATAGCAGAGTATAAACAGAAACATAATATTAAGGCCAATAGAATGAACCATATGCAAAGGACATTCAACAAAGAAGCAGCAGTGGAATAACTTGAGTTCTAAGCCACCTTTGTCACTGACAAAGTGTGATCTGTGCACCTACCTCCTCGGTTCTGTACATAAATTCCTTCAATAGCAAATGTGTACACTGTGCAGGTT
>NW_005218751.1:0-214 GCF_000412655.1 Myotis brandtii
ATTTTCCTTTTGTGGGCATAATGATCTTTATCTGTTTGTAGGTTTTTTATTTGTAGAGTCCTCTGGTTTCCTTCGGAAATTGTGTTTCTAATTACTCCACTGGACGCACACATACCCACACACTTTTCCAGAGAATCTGCTGTGTCATATCATTGTTTTACTAATGACAATACTTGAACCTAGTGTGAGATATGTAGATTCACTGATAGGGAAA
>NW_005218752.1:0-214 GCF_000412655.1 Myotis brandtii
AGGGAAAGGGAAAGGGAAAGGGAAAGGAAGGGAAGGGAAGGGAAGGAAAGACTAATGTGAGAGAGAAACATCGATTTATCGCCTCCCATATGAACCCTAACAGGTGACTGAACCAGCAAGCTAGGTGTGTGTCCTGACCGGGGATCCAACTGGCAAACGTTGGGTGCATAGGAAGATACTCCAACCAACTGAGCCACACCAGCCTGGGCTACTT
>NW_005218753.1:0-214 GCF_000412655.1 Myotis brandtii
GAAAAATACAGAAAGCCCAGAATCAGGTACAAGCCCCCAAAACTCTGTGATACCTATGATCTGTTCTTTCCATTTTCTCTATCTGTCTTCATTCTTTTATTCCCCTCTCTCTTTATTTTCATCTTCCTCTACATTTTTTCCACTGGTAACACGCTTTTTGTTTAGCTTTTTTGATACACTACCACTTACCAACTTTAATTGTATGATGTGATAA
>NW_005218754.1:0-214 GCF_000412655.1 Myotis brandtii
AGGGGAAGGGCTTGCACACACATGTACTGTGGAGCGGGGACTGCTAACAGTGTCACCGCAGACCTGTCTTCCTTTTGTGGCCCGCCTCCTGCGCACGGCCAGCTCACCTCCGCCTTTCCTGCGGGGCGTGGGGGTGAGAGCAGAAGGTCGTCTTCCTAGTCCCTGACTCTCACCCCCAGAGAAAGGAGACCGCCTCCGAGAGGCGCTCGCTGCC
>NW_005218755.1:0-214 GCF_000412655.1 Myotis brandtii
GAGCTCACTCAAACTGTGGAGCCCAGCGTTTTTATTGGGGCTTGATCACATACTGACCCCTGGATGACCTCCAGGCTCTAGCCCTTCCCTGAGGTTGGTGCCTCCCAGAGACCAAATGTAAATCACATCATCAGACTGTTGGGCGGCCGAGCCCCCAGGCAAACAAAGACAGCCCTACAAGCCGGCCGGCGTGGCTCAGTGGTTGAGCATCGAC
>NW_005218756.1:0-214 GCF_000412655.1 Myotis brandtii
AAAAAATCAATAAAATATATTTAAAAAAAGAATTTTATAAAACGAATTCCCCCTAATTTGCTTATCTGGTACTGCTACTTAAATACCTGGCAATATACTATCAAGGCAAGAAAACAAAGTATTTGGATAAGTATGTTTTGGGGCAATGCTTCATGACAAAACATACCGAGTCTGAGGTTTCTATTTCTCAATGCTAAACTTTCTAAGTATTGCT
>NW_005218757.1:0-214 GCF_000412655.1 Myotis brandtii
ATTAAATCACAACCGATCCTGAAACGCTCAGGCCTAGGGCTATGCCTCTCAGAGAAGGCGGGGGCATCTGGGACCAGCGCCAGGCAGGTGCCCACCGGGACGGCGGAGTCACAGCCATGAGCAACTGGAGAGCAGACCAGCTGCTGTGACCGTGAGGACATCTGCATGCCATGGCATGGCAATCGGCAGTCTGCCCGCCACCACACCCCTTTCT
>NW_005218758.1:0-214 GCF_000412655.1 Myotis brandtii
CCCTCGCTATCGCAGAAACCACTCCTTTCGATCCGGCTCAGGAGCTGGTCGGGGCAAATCCACACCCCCCAGGCCTGGCTCTTCCTCACGACACCAGGATGCTACCCAGCACCGCCCAGGAGGCAGGGCTGACGCCTCTATCCGGTAAACAACGACTTCCCTCCCAGTTGCAGCCGAAAAGGGTCCCCAGGCTGTCACCTGCGCAGTGAGTCAG
>NW_005218759.1:0-214 GCF_000412655.1 Myotis brandtii
GAGCTGTCTAATGTCTACTGTCCTTGTTTTTACCCCCCTCCCTTTGGCTGTCCTAGGTCCTACTCCTCAGACAGAGTCCCTTGTGTCAGGGCTCCGGGGTGAAGAAGGTATCAGGGGGGAGTTACTTGGTGGGCCTGTGTCTCTGGTCTGTGGCCTTCACAAGTGATTTTTCCTGCGTAGCTCTCCTCCTACCCCCACGTAAGTCAAGAATGTT
>NW_005218760.1:0-214 GCF_000412655.1 Myotis brandtii
ATCCTCACAACAACCCTTGAGGGGCCATTAATCTTTACTTCTTATGCAAAATACAGAGACCCTAAGAGATGACAAGATTTACCCAAAATCACATGGCCAAGTTACAAGCCAGATGTCTCTGTTCTTAACCACTGCGTAGTGTTTCCAGAAGCTGAAATGTGTGCCTGTGGCCCATAGTGGGTGCTGAAACCTTCACTATGTCCAACGCAGGGGA
>NW_005218761.1:0-214 GCF_000412655.1 Myotis brandtii
AAAAAAAATGACTTTCTGGGCTATAAAAAGTAACAGCCACCCTGCATGGGAGCTTCGCCTACCTCAGGAGCCTTCACGGCAGCCAGCCAGTCTAGCCTAGTTACGTGAGGACCTCTTTCCTAAGTGGGAAACAGACAACAGATAATCAGGGTTAATTTAACTTTTCAAATTACAGATTCATCTGGAGCCCCATCTACCACCAGGCACTCACTCT
>NW_005218762.1:0-214 GCF_000412655.1 Myotis brandtii
ACTCACAACTGTAAACCTACTTTTGCCCCATGTTATACTTTGAAGAACTATGGGATACCCAAATGGTAAATCCCTGGGACTTAATTTGCCTTGGTGCCCAAGGTCTTATGGTGGAGGGACGTGCACTTGAAGAAGAATTTATAGTTTATGTCAAATAGTCTAGTTTCTTGAGTTTAGTCACTGAAAGAATGCATTGAGGGCCATGCCTCTGCAA
>NW_005218763.1:0-214 GCF_000412655.1 Myotis brandtii
AGAAAAGAGGTGTATGCGTAGATGGTTGGGTGGATGGGTTAGTGGATAGATGGTTAAGAGGATGGATGAATCAGTGGATAATGGGTAGGTGGATGGATAGGTGGGTAGAAGAGCAGATGGATAAAAAGGAGATTGAGAGAATTGTTACATCTAAAGAGGGAAAAACAAATACCCCTGCGGATGTACAGTGAAATGAGCTGAAGGCACAGGCCCC
>NW_005218764.1:0-214 GCF_000412655.1 Myotis brandtii
GGTGTGGGAGACTTCTCAATTTCATTAATTATTAATTGTTTCCTTTTGTGCTCAAGTGAGTTGAGCAAGGCTTATTCCCAGGACAGCTTTGGAACCCCAGGGAACCTAAAACAGACATACCCTGATTAGGCAGGTGTAAAGAATTGCTTTTTACATTGCATTTATGTCAGAGCTAATAGTGCAGCACAAATTGTGTATTCAGTAGCTGAAAAAT
>NW_005218765.1:0-214 GCF_000412655.1 Myotis brandtii
GCTCTATCCACTGAGCCAAACCGGTTTTGGCTCTAGTCTCTTTTTAAATAATAGTTTCGATTTTAAGGGGAGAGGGATGGAAAAGGAGAAATATCTACGTGAAAGAGAAAAATTGATCGGCTGCCTCCTGCATGCCCCTACTTAGGATTGAGTGCACAGCCTGGACATGTGCCCTGGCCTGGAATTGAACCAGCGACCTTCTGGTGCATGGGAT
>NW_005218766.1:0-214 GCF_000412655.1 Myotis brandtii
CACATGCTGCCCCCCATGGCAGCCCACAGACCCCTCCCCACCGCCCTGAACCCCCAGGCAGCAGAGCCTGAGGCCTAGAGAGACTGTGCCCCTTTGTTCCCCTTTCCTTGTCAGCCGCCTCCCCAGCTGCGGAGTCTCCTTGGTTGGCTGTTGAGTTGCTGGATGGGGTTAAAATACTGGCTCCTGATAACATAAGGCAGAGGTGTTCTGTGTT
>NW_005218767.1:0-214 GCF_000412655.1 Myotis brandtii
AAACTTCTTTTTTTAATCCTCACCGAGGATATTTTTTCCACTGATCTTCTGCCTCCCGTACTCACCCCGATATTGAATGAGCAACTGAGGTACATGCCATTGACCAGTAATTGAACCCACAATCCTTTGGTCTTCAGACCGGCGCTCTAAGCCAAACTGAGCCAAACCAGCCAGGGCTGCAAATTTTATTTTAATTCAACTACTACTTATTGAA
>NW_005218768.1:0-214 GCF_000412655.1 Myotis brandtii
CTTCCAGATTGGCCATAAGTCAGTGAAGCTCAGTGCCTTGGGGGGAGGGGGTGCGGGGGGGAGGGAATTCCTGAGGTAGACCTGCAGTAGCTGCACTTGCTACAGTGAAAGAATGTCCAGGACATGTGGCCAAAAAGGGTGACCCAAGCAGAAAATTCTCAGGGAGCAGAGCAGTCGATTATACAATTTTTCAGATAAGGCACCTGGAAGTAAC
>NW_005218769.1:0-214 GCF_000412655.1 Myotis brandtii
CTTTGCCTCTATATCAAAATCATTACCTAATGCTTAATAGGAAGCATTCATCATGCAGGAAGGTCAGTACAGATAAAAATCTCTATTCATGTATAGAAAAAATCAAATAAAGGAATCTCATTGCTGTATTCATTGCTTATTACTTCCTACCCTCCCAGAGCTAATTCCCTCAGTTAGACAGACTGCTTTGTCTCTGTGGAAAACTCATGCAAAA
>NW_005218770.1:0-214 GCF_000412655.1 Myotis brandtii
GGAGGGAGCGAAGTGGTGGAGACAGGAGGGAGCCGAGGGTGAAGTGGCGAATGGAGGGAGTGAAGCGGCAAAGAAGGGAGAGAACCAAGGTGGCAGAGAAGGGAGGGAGCCGAAGCGGCGGAGATGGTAGGGAGCCAAGGGTGAAGTGGCGAATGGAGGGAGCGAGGCAGCAGAGAAGGGAGCGAAGTCTGCCTCAGTGGGTTTCACTCCCTTC
>NW_005218771.1:0-214 GCF_000412655.1 Myotis brandtii
TGTAAAAAATCAATAAAATATATATTTAAAAAACATAAAATAAAAATAAAACAGTTTTTGACCTGGGCTGGAGTCATTCATGGATGTGGGAGACGTAAGAGGCAGCGGAACCTGCAGGGTTGGAGGGGGCAAAGCCGGGACCACGGCTTCCCCACCCACGTTTTGAACTGGAAATACCTGTGGGGCTGGAATCGGGGGGACACCTGGGCTGGGG
>NW_005218772.1:0-214 GCF_000412655.1 Myotis brandtii
GCTCATCTAATACCAGCTGGGTTGCTGCCTGCTTCTTCTTGTCCTTCCCTCCTTCTACCCTTCCTCCTTCCCAATCCATTCTGTGCGCAGTCAGAGCCACCTTTCACATATACCTCTCCTTTGCTTAAAATTCTCAATGGCTTCTCATGAAGCTTAGAATGAAATCCAAATCTAATGCCTGCCCGCTCTGGCGCCTACCTCCCCAACCAATATA
>NW_005218773.1:0-214 GCF_000412655.1 Myotis brandtii
GAGATCATAGACTTTGTAAGTGAAGGGTAGCAGAATACGACAACCCAAAATGTGACTGTATGCGTTCAGGACGTGCCACCCCATAATATGCCCCTTTGGAGCCATGGGCACTTGAAAAACAACAAATACAAGGAGAGGCTTTCTCTGAATCCCCCTTATCTGCCTAAAGATAGATCCTCAAAATAGAACTCAGACATCATCAACACTTTTCTCT
>NW_005218774.1:0-214 GCF_000412655.1 Myotis brandtii
CCTCAGTGCTGCCACAGGAACTTTAGCCTGGAAGTGCTGGAGCACCTGGGAACTGGTCCCGCTTAGGGCTGGGTTCAGGAGTCATTGGCTGGGAACAAACGCGCGCGAACACCAGGAACTGATCTTAAGCGCACTGCTGGCTGCGGAGCCCTGGGCTGGGAGCAATCGCGTGAACATCGGGAATTTATCCTGCATAGCCCAGGCTCAGGGACCC
>NW_005218775.1:0-214 GCF_000412655.1 Myotis brandtii
ACCAGCTCCAACTCACTCAGACCCACAGCCCCTCCCACGAGGCTGGTGCAGCCCACCCACACCCACTGGGAGAGTCTGTCACCCCACCCCACACCAGGCCCCCAGGACATCCGCCTCAGTGACTCCCGGCCCCGGGCTCCCTGGAGGGTCAGGCTGGCTGTCCTCCACCCCGCGACGTCCCCCTGACTTGTCTGATTCCGGCTGCCACTCCCCG
>NW_005218776.1:0-214 GCF_000412655.1 Myotis brandtii
GGTATGTTTGCATGACTCCATACTCCCAAATGGCAAGACAAGGCATAAAGTTTGTTGTTTCTTTAATAAATCTCTAGTAAAATTACACAAGCAAGTATTTGCCAGTGAGAATGTCCTCTTAGGTCATAAAGATCTAAAGGAGCAGGCATCAAGCACACTTGGTTAAAGTACCCCCTGATGTGCCGGAAACCAATTCCAGCATGTCATAATTTTA
>NW_005218777.1:0-214 GCF_000412655.1 Myotis brandtii
GATCTATGTTTTTAAGAGATATAAACTAAAGACAATGAATATATGCAAGAAGAAAATTAATAAAGGTCATATGAAAAGAATGGAGAGCAATTGGGGCTCATGGCAAAAGGTTACATTTGGAAAGGAAAACCACAGGAGGATTCATAAATGTAATAGACATAGCCAGTGAGTTGAGCCAAATATTGGCTGAAATATAAAATTGAGGAAGCATGAG
>NW_005218778.1:0-214 GCF_000412655.1 Myotis brandtii
AAACACTATGCTTAAGTGGAGGAAGCCAGTCATGAAAGACCACTTATCAGATGATTCCATTCTTATGAAAGGTCCAGCCTAAGCAAATCTATAGAGACAGATAGATTAGTGGTTTCTTAGGACTGGAATTAGGGGAATAGGGAGAGATTGCAAATGGACACAGAGCATCTTTTGAGGGTGATAAAAATGTTCTAAAATTAGATTATGGTGGTAG
>NW_005218779.1:0-214 GCF_000412655.1 Myotis brandtii
GGCTGGGCTGCCTTCGCTCACCGGGAAGTCGGAGAGTTGGGCCTTGGAGACAGGCTCAGGGGGTGAACCCAGGATGAGCTGCCACTGCCCACTGCTCCCCTGGGGCAAGCCTCCCGGGGTCCCTTAGAGGTTAGGGGATACACCCCTGTCGGGGGAGGGGAGGGAGAAGGGAATGGTACAGGCATGCTCCCTGGAGGGAGAGCGCCTGGATCAA
>NW_005218780.1:0-214 GCF_000412655.1 Myotis brandtii
CCTTTAAGTCTGTGAAATAATTAGTCATATACATCACAGCAACCGTGTATGTGCCCAGGAGAGGATGCGAATGTTTCTGCTCTGATAATTGTTTTAAGAGTCAACAGGACACTCTTAGACATGTGAAACTGATGCCTCTCTATAAGATTGTGGGTGTGCCTTTGGAATTCATGTCAATAGTAACTTTCATAATAGAAAAAAGAAAACCAATAGA
>NW_005218781.1:0-214 GCF_000412655.1 Myotis brandtii
TGAAAGTATTTACTGGAGAGAATAAATGTGCAAATAGAAAGAATCAACTGCAATATTATTTACTTGCTTATCTTGAACATTATAAATAACAGACAACGCTGAACAAAACAAACCGGGTTATTGAATAGTTGTAGGTATTCGGTATATTGATGGTTTTATTTGACAACGTTTCGATTTCGGAATTATCAGGGGTTTGGAGGAGGGTGTTAATCCC
>NW_005218782.1:0-214 GCF_000412655.1 Myotis brandtii
GAGGCTGTGGCCGGGAGCCCGCCCGGGGGACACACTCACCTCCTGGGAGCTCCTGGGTGAGCTGTCCTCCAGGTCGGAGCTCTGTGGTCACAGGAGAGGGCCGGTCAGCAGGCTGCGGGGAAGCTGAGCCGCCTCGGGAATGGCTGGGGTGGGGGTGGGAGGGGTCCCAGGCCAGTTCTCCAGGGAGGTCCCCCTCTGCCCCTACCGCACCCAG
>NW_005218783.1:0-214 GCF_000412655.1 Myotis brandtii
TAAGTTTAATTTAAAAAAAGAAAAAGAAAACCCATCTTACGTTTTCCCCAACTTCCTGTTGAGGAGCAGAGGCCATTCCATTGATTGACATGGAGGGGTTGGGCGCCTCTGAGTCATTTTAATTGTGTGCTGGAGTTCCTCCTGCCCCTTAGCAGGGAGGAGGTGTTTGGAACCTCTCCAGCCCACTGAAACCTAAGAGGACACTTTGGCATCC
>NW_005218784.1:0-214 GCF_000412655.1 Myotis brandtii
CAAGCTAATAGCTAACAGAGATGGTTTTATTGCACCCCGGAAAGGAAATTCTTGCACAGAAAAGAATCTGTACATTCATCCTTGGTAGATTTAATTAATATGTTTGGAAATTTGAACTTGGGATGCACATATCAATTTGTACTTCAATTATACATGAGTGGCCAGCAATGAGAACTGATATCAACAAAAGCAACACACACACACACACACACAC
>NW_005218785.1:0-214 GCF_000412655.1 Myotis brandtii
CCCCTATTGTCTCTGAGATTACAGGGCAATTGAGAAACCCTTTGCCATCTGATAATCAACTTTTCTAAGTGACCAGGGTTATCTCTCCACAAATATACAAAGGAAAGCTTGGTGGCCCTTAGAGAGGTCTTCTATCATACATTGGACTAAACAAACTTTATGGCATGAGAATCTTTAATTTCATGACTTTTGCTCATGAAAATTGTTTTAAAAT
>NW_005218786.1:0-214 GCF_000412655.1 Myotis brandtii
CTGGGAATAGAACCAGCGACCTCTTGGTTCATGGGTCGATACTCAGCCACTGAGCCACACTGGTGGGACACAACTTATTTATTTTAATACTAAAGATAACTCGTTATTTGGCTTGTGATTAAATATTTCTAGCTAGTTTCCTTTTATTTATAGAAACAAATATGAATTTATATAAACAAAAAAGTTGATGACTAGATATTGAACATGCTTCTAT
>NW_005218787.1:0-214 GCF_000412655.1 Myotis brandtii
GGTGCATTTAGTGTGGCAGCACAGAGATAATCTGAGTTGTGTAATAAAACTCTTGAATTTAAATATAATAATGAGGACTAAGTGTTTCCTGTTACTACTATAGCAATTACTACAAACTTAATGATTTAAAACAATACCCTTGTGATTATATTGGGCTTGCCAGGATTACACAGTATGACTTGGCCTTTCAAGGTCAGCTGATTTGCAGCTTCTC
>NW_005218788.1:0-214 GCF_000412655.1 Myotis brandtii
TGATGATACCACATTTGCTTAGTAAGAAAAGTGTTGACATCTCTCTAAGGAAGGAAGCAGCACTTGGAGAAGCTGATCAAGTCAGGGTTTGCAGTGCACTTGGGCAGTTGTGGGCTACTAACTACTGAGCCTATTAAAATACAACATGGAGCCCCGTGGTTTGGAGACTTTACTTAGGTTTGCCCAGAAACAATGGTTTTACAAAGTCAGATAA
>NW_005218789.1:0-214 GCF_000412655.1 Myotis brandtii
GGTCCTGCAGGGTTTGTGACTGTCAGGGCCAGCTCTTAGGAGCTGCCTGGGGCTCCTCCAGGAACTCTGTGCTACCTTCCCCCCGCCCCCACCTGGGCATCGCTGGTCTAAGCAGGGGGCCCTCCCACCGCCTCTAAGGATGTGATGCTGGCTAGGCTGTCTGGTGAGTGATATTAACCTGCACCGGCATTGGCTTTACCATTATCGTATTCTC
>NW_005218790.1:0-214 GCF_000412655.1 Myotis brandtii
CAGCATTCATCTCTGTCTCATGGGAGATGGGATGGATGGCAGGATATATAATGGCATGCAGAATATTTTGCCAGTTACAGCCAAGGCGGTGGGACTAGTAATTACCGAAAGATTTTATTATTTAACAATTGCTTGTTGCTTTTTTTAGCCTCTTTAACAGCTTATGTATTCACACCTCAGAGCCCCCAACCCCATACCAGTGCTATGGATATTA
>NW_005218791.1:0-214 GCF_000412655.1 Myotis brandtii
GAGGTCCAGGTGGATTTGCATAAAATGAAAAATTATTAAGCTTCTATGTTCAGAAGACGATCTGCTTCCCCAGGTAGGCCCTCCTGTGAAGCCTGTTCTCCAGAGCTGACCTGACCAAAGCTCTAGGCGAGGGTGAATCTTCAGTGACCAACACACCAGTTCAAAAAACAAACGAACACACACAAGAAGTATCAATTCTCTATAACAATGGTAA
>NW_005218792.1:0-214 GCF_000412655.1 Myotis brandtii
GTGTGTATATATATATATATATATATATATATATTTAAATGTTCAAAAATTTAATGATTTTAAATGCATGTGTGCTTCATGTAAACACAGTAAGATATGAAAGGGTGAAAACACATGATGTAGATAAGTTGGCTCACACAATGCCTACTCTCAACTCCACTTTCTTTTTTGCTTTTCTACCATCTAGTGCAGTGGTTCTCAACCTTGGCTGCAC
>NW_005218793.1:0-214 GCF_000412655.1 Myotis brandtii
CGCATGGCGCCCAGCACGCCACAGGTCCCCAGAGAACGTGTCTTTGTCACCCTCTCACCTGAGCCCCACACCAGCTCAGGAATAGCAGGACACTCTCATTATCAAGTCATTATCCCCATTTCTATACAAAGAAACTAAGTCACAAAAAGACAGTCTCTCTCTGCCTTCTCAGTCCTGGCCCCCAAACACACAGAACACCAGTTCTTCACTGCTG
>NW_005218794.1:0-214 GCF_000412655.1 Myotis brandtii
CTATTTTACTGTAGAATCGTATGAGGAGTGGGGTGGTACACAGACTTGTGTTACAGTAAGTGTTCTAGTATGTGTTGGTTCTGTTGTATCTGCTCAAACCTTTGTGCTTTGTTGTCATTTTTTTAAAAGTCTTATCTGTTTTCTCTGCCTGTGGTTTGGTGTTGTCCCCACCCCCAATCACTGAACATGAGGTTTTACATTTCGCAGCAGTTCA
>NW_005218795.1:0-214 GCF_000412655.1 Myotis brandtii
AAGTCAGTCCTAAATGTGGCTCATTTTCTAAAATTCTGCAGATAGGTCCCCAGTCCCCAGAGCATTGCAGCCTGGACTTGTTCAGTGTGAAGAGTGGCCGGGAGGATGGCGGGACAGTCAGGAGTGCAGGCACTGTTTACCGTTTGTTTATTTCCCTAAAACTGCAGGCGGCAACCGTGCCGCCCCTTCGACCTTCCCTGGGGCTTTGTCGAAC
>NW_005218796.1:0-214 GCF_000412655.1 Myotis brandtii
ACTGCTGTGCTGGCTGTTGCCACGGTTTTATTGGACAAAGGGAAAAGAGGTCCGTGCCCTGACTAAACAGTGAGGTGCCGCCTGGTTTACAAGTGCTTGCAGCACAGCCGGTGGAAAATCACGGAGCCATTCCCTTCCCCCTCCGCCGCCCCCGCCCCCACAGGCACGTACCCCCAGCCTCTAAGGGACCCCAGGAGACTTGCAACCAGGAGAG
>NW_005218797.1:0-214 GCF_000412655.1 Myotis brandtii
TCCTTAGTCTAGCATCACTTAAGTCTCACTGGATATAGGGTGTGTATATGACCCTAAGGGGACATATGAGTCTTAAGCCAGGAGATATTTCTTGTTTGTAGTAGGAAGGATGGACCACAGATAGGGCCCATTTTCAAAGGGTGCATGGAACTGAGGAAAGAATGCTGCTTCCCCAGGGTTTTCATTACTGAAATTTGGGGCGCAGTTTTGAAAA
>NW_005218798.1:0-214 GCF_000412655.1 Myotis brandtii
CTTTTGGCCAGGCCTCAGGCAGGGCCTACACACAAACAGGTCCCCTATCCCACCCCCCTCTTTTGCCTACCTCATTCCAATTTAGCTTTCAAATCTCAGCTGAGACACCATGTCTCTGGGAAGCCTCACTGACTCCCCTGAGAAGATTCAGTCGCCTATTAAATATACTCATAGCACCCAATTTATATTAAATTCTTCCTTGAACTAATTTCAA
>NW_005218799.1:0-214 GCF_000412655.1 Myotis brandtii
CACCAGAGCAGGGACTACAGGGAGATGAATGAGGCACAAAGATTGATTGTTCCCTTGGCCTCTGTTCTACAACATCTCAGCACATTGCTGTGACAGATCTTGTCTTAATTTAACATTTTGCTATTTCAAACATCATGCATGTTTTACATTAATTTTGATTTTTTTAAACACTCCTTAAAATAATAGTCATCTTTACTATTGAGTTCCTTGGTGT
>NW_005218800.1:0-214 GCF_000412655.1 Myotis brandtii
GGCTTAATTAGCTCAGGGACATAAACAGATGGATGGCTTGGGACCCAGAGGGTTGAGTGTTGAGCAATGCAGTTTTATTATCAGGGACTTTTGAAATTTTTTTTGGATAAGTGCCTCAAAAATTTACAAAGTGTCTTTAAAAAAACAGAATTTTGACAGTATGTACTTGAAGGTGACAGTTTTGTGTGTATCTCTGTGTGTTTGTGAATTTTTC
>NW_005218801.1:0-214 GCF_000412655.1 Myotis brandtii
CGGAGCAGGGACTGGGGACTGGCCGCTGGTGGTGAGCGAGCGGCTGGGAGCCCGGGGAGCCGCGGGATGGCTTCCGTTTGGGGGCCAGTAAATATGCAATGTGTGACCTTTGTCAGCGCTTCTGGGAGAAAGAGAGTCCGGGCAGAGTATCCATCCACCTCATCGCCTGTCCCTGGTGCCCAGACCTCACTCCTCACTCACAAGCTCACGCAGC
>NW_005218802.1:0-214 GCF_000412655.1 Myotis brandtii
ATGAAGAGGAGGCTTGGGAAGTGTGCCCCATCCCCTAGTATGGAGGAGAGAGGTCAGGAGGCAAGGGCGGGCTATGGGGCTCATGGACCCACTGTGTTTGTATCATCTCTGTCACTGTGGATGCACAGTGGTCAGTGGTCAGTGACCGGGAGCAGCTTCCCCAATGACAGGGGACTCCTGTGCCGCGCCAACACGGCCAAGGGTGAACCTGAGT
>NW_005218803.1:0-214 GCF_000412655.1 Myotis brandtii
TTTCTTCCTAGTTATGACCACCACCACATGGTACAAGACAATGATACACGAATTTCAGAATGTCTTCTTCTGGGAATTTCAGGGGAACCAGCACTGCAGCCCTTCAATTTGAGCTTTTCCTCTCCATGTACCTGATCACTGTGCTCAGAAACCTGTTCATCATCCTGACCATCAGCACAGACTCCCACCTCCACAAGCCCATGTACTTCTTCCT
>NW_005218804.1:0-214 GCF_000412655.1 Myotis brandtii
GTAGTTAAGAAACAGCAATTTCAATTCCTCTGCCACTCATTCTAAAAGGCTGAAGGCACCTCACTGGGTCGGCACCGCAGAGGCAAAAGCAGCAGATGTGCTGTGTTCCATGGTTTTTCAAGGTCAGACCATCTCCTACAATTGCACTGAAATCACTTCTGCACCCACCCGACAGTTAAGGCCAAAGGCTGGGTAACAGTGTGTGGGTGGTGTA
>NW_005218805.1:0-214 GCF_000412655.1 Myotis brandtii
GAAAGTGTTGAATGCTGATGGGAAAGGGCTGCAGAGCAGGCAAGGTGAGTCACTGGGGCAGCTCGAAGTCCAAGAAGAAGGGGAGGCAGTGGCACCGTGGGGGTGAGCAGGAAGGCAACAGGGGTCCCCTGGGATCACTCTGTCTTCTCTTGGAAGTTAAAGGCGAGGTTGCCAGCAAGAATAAGAGGGCACAGCAGGTAGTCAGGGAATGAGG
>NW_005218806.1:0-214 GCF_000412655.1 Myotis brandtii
TTGTCTGAAGCTCATTCCCTTGTAAATTCCTCAGGAAGGACTCAGGGGAACAATATTCTCTGAATTCTTGCATGTTGACAGCAGTTTAAGTCCTTTATACTTGAAAATTGAGTTGGCTAAATATAAAATTCTTGGCTCAAGGCATCTTCAATATGCACTATGGTTTTATTGGTTATCTAATTTTCTTTTCCTTCTAAATAATTTGATTTATTTT
>NW_005218807.1:0-214 GCF_000412655.1 Myotis brandtii
GACATCAGTATTTCCATTCTCTCTAAAATTACATCCTCTTCCTCTTCCCCCTCAATCACTTGACAATCACTGTGAGGTATCATCGCCCTTGAATGCTCCTTCTCCCCCATCCCTTCATCTACAAGTTCCGCGGTCTCTTCCTTCCGATGCATGTCTGTCGCTTTCTTTCTCTTTACCACCTGGATAGTTGGAATGAAATTCTGACTGGACATGA
>NW_005218808.1:0-214 GCF_000412655.1 Myotis brandtii
ACAAAGTCTGTTTGTTCCCCAGGGGCTCTTGAAGAAAGTACTCTAAAAGATGAAATTCAATACTGAACAAAAATGTGGGTACAAAAATCAGCGATAATCAAAGAAACAAGCTGGAAATTTGTGGAGTGAATGTCTGTGGAAAGGGAGAGATTGCAAGGATGCAGAGGAGGTGTAAGCGGAGGCCTGTGACAGGCCACTCTTGATCACTTCTAGG
>NW_005218809.1:0-214 GCF_000412655.1 Myotis brandtii
AAGGCTCTAACAAATGCTGAAAAACCAGGGGTGCTTGAAGGCCCCAAAGCAACCCTTGAAAGGCGTGCCTCTCCTGTAAGTTTTCTGATTCCCCCCAAAACTGTCCTTTTGTGTTTAAGCAGTAACTGATAAGACCTTCAATAAGTATGCCACAAAACAGTGACATGAAAAACACTGTTACTTCATAATTATTGTAAACATTTATTATTTTAAA
>NW_005218810.1:0-214 GCF_000412655.1 Myotis brandtii
TGCAATGAAATGTTTGTAGTGAAAGACTTTCTAGGGAACTAGGGCACCATTTCTACTTGGCAATGTTCAGTGGTGCTTTCTTAGAGAAGATTGAATTCTTTTAGTCTTAGATTTATAGTATGAACAATGGAATACTTTTAGCCCTGCAGTGTAAGTCTTATGTTTAGTCTTGTAGTAGTATATTAGTTTTACATCTTACAACAGAGTTCTTTTA
>NW_005218811.1:0-214 GCF_000412655.1 Myotis brandtii
ATATGTATCTTTAATTGTAAGTGACCTCAGATACTTTAAAATATCATTTGACTTATAAACAACTAAAGAACATGCATATTAACTTAAAGTTGCCAGTGTTAGGAAATATGTCAAAAGATAATATTTGATTTTTTTAAAAAAAAAAACTTGTATAAATTGCTTTATGGGATTTTTAATTTTTTTTAGAGAAGAGAAGGGAGAAAGAGAAACATTG
>NW_005218812.1:0-214 GCF_000412655.1 Myotis brandtii
CCTTAAAAAATGAGACAAGCAGAACATGGATTCCATAGTGGTTTTAGGAAATTTGTGGGCTATCATCCAGGAGGACAGGAAAGAAATTCCCTATTCTGTCAGCTGCAGGACCCTTGACAACATGGACAATGGACTGATTCTATTCCTACAGCTACCAAAAATTGAAATTTGCATTTTCCATACTACATCTTCACCAGGAAGGCCATATTCCACT
>NW_005218813.1:0-214 GCF_000412655.1 Myotis brandtii
TTTTAGATGGCTTGCCCTGAATGCCGTCAATCAAAGCCAAAAAGAAGGGGCACTATTCCTTCAAAGATCAAAACCTTAGTTCTCAGCACATTTCTTTCAATACACGAATAACTTGGGCACAGGAATTCTAAAACTAAGGCCTAACCCATTGGCAGGGGGAGGGCAGTAACACCTTCTGATACTGCAGAAGTAGCCAGGCTGCTTTAACAGCCAT
>NW_005218814.1:0-214 GCF_000412655.1 Myotis brandtii
GCACAGGTGCAGATGCTTACATTCGCTCTATACTTGGAGGTGGGATTGTTGCTTTACAGGACTTGCAAATACCTCATATGAGTGGTTAATGCCGAAGTGTTTTCCGAAGAGGTTAAACCAGCACACTCTCACCAGTAGCATGGGAGTTTCCATCTCTCTGCTTCTTCCCCAGAACTTGGAAGCATTTCCTGTTTTGTTTTAGGCACTCTGTTAA
>NW_005218815.1:0-214 GCF_000412655.1 Myotis brandtii
TGAGGTGAGGCCGGTTGAACTCTGGAAGCAGAGAGGATTCCGGGAGGCAAGGAGGACCCAGTCACCGCCTGTTGTGATGCAACCAGCCTCAGAGACACCCTGCCCAGCAGGGACGCTGCTCTGATGTCAGGTCACCCAGCACTGGAGCCTCTGATGCTGTGAACACACTGCAAAGGCCAAATTCACCACCAGGAGAAAGACGCTGGAAGTCAAG
>NW_005218816.1:0-214 GCF_000412655.1 Myotis brandtii
ATAACTATGAATGAATGTGCATCATAATTAATAATAATATATTTCAATAATTTAAAGTGTAGCTTAGCTTTTGTCTTCATGGTTGAATGTTGCCTTGTAGCTGCATCAAATCTTGCACTAAAAAACAAACAAAATAAATAAAATTTACAAATGGATCACCATTTGTGATCATAAAATTTTCAAGTAATATATTCAGAAAAATAAAGCCATGTTT
>NW_005218817.1:0-214 GCF_000412655.1 Myotis brandtii
TGTTCTAGGCTGGCCAGTGAAAAAGACTTTGTAAAATACAGTGGGTTATCTTCAGCTTAACCATATTATATTCCTATTGCAGAAATGGTCTTGGACATTGTCACAGATAAGTATAAAATGTCTTGTACCTGGTATTTAGATTTTAATAGAGAAATTTCTTTCTATTTCTATTTCAACAAATAGGAAATATGACAAGTGGTTTCTTAGCTCCTGT
>NW_005218818.1:0-214 GCF_000412655.1 Myotis brandtii
TTTTCCCTTCACTTAATTTTAAGGCTCTTAGATTGACTGATTTGAATCATAGAAATTAATGAAGTAAAATTCTTGAATTGAGTGAACTGAAAGAACCTAAATCTATGTATCAAGCCATTATTAATATAACAAAAACAATTTCTAGAAACTCAGAACCCAAGTTGTGATATGGAATAGGTGGGGAATGGTGTGTTGATTGAAATATTATGTTAAT
>NW_005218819.1:0-214 GCF_000412655.1 Myotis brandtii
CCACTCAAACTAGGAAACTACAGGATTTAGTAAAGGGTGTGGTCAGGGTGTAAGATGCCCACAGGGTTAAAGTGGTGTCTTTGGGCTGTAACCACCCCCAGCCCCAGGGTCAAGGAGGGGCCCAGGGTTAGAGAAAGCCAGTGTGGAGAGGGTAGCTCACAAGGAGCTATGACCTTGGGGGGAAGGACACAGCAGCCTGAGGTGACTCCATAGA
>NW_005218820.1:0-214 GCF_000412655.1 Myotis brandtii
AATTAGAATAAATCAGTTAGGCTAAACTCACTCCCCCTGGGCATCCATGATTGGTTCACCCAGAGAAAAATTTCAGTGGTTTGGAAAGTAATACTTTCTTTTCTACAAATCTTAGTGGAGAAACAGGTCACTCCAGAAGTTACTGACAGCTGTCTTATAACCATAGGACAAGCCAGATTATGGGCAAAGCTAAAAAGTACAGAAGATCAGATCC
>NW_005218821.1:0-214 GCF_000412655.1 Myotis brandtii
CATTGGGCCCCACAAAACACCTTCTACATAAGACCATTCACAAAGTCTGGGAGGCAGAGCAGTTTGATCTTATACAGAGAAATGAATGCAAAAGGACCGCAAAAATGGGGAAATGAAGAAACAATCCACAAATGAAAGAAAGGTATGAATTGCCAATAAAGGAACCGAATGAAATGTAGGTAATCAATTTGTCAGATAAAGAATCTAGAGTAAT
>NW_005218822.1:0-214 GCF_000412655.1 Myotis brandtii
GACATAAATACCTAATTGTGTACACCTTTTAAAAGTAAAATCCATAAATCACATTATTAAAAATAACTGTGTTCTGTTTTCTTTACATTGCATATGATTAGGTCAATCTGCATTAACATCTAAATGAATATATTAAATAAATCTCAAAAGTAAAATCTAATAATGATTAATTTATTATTATGGTTTAAACTGATTAGTTATGGTGTGCTACCAA
>NW_005218823.1:0-214 GCF_000412655.1 Myotis brandtii
CTGACCACCAGGGGGCAGATGCTCAACATAGGAGCTGGCCCCTAGTGGTCAGTGTGCTCTCACAGTGGGAGCGCCACTTAGCCAGAAGCTGGCCTCATGCCTGGTGAGCACATCGGCAGTGGCGGGAGCTTCTCTCACCTCCGTGGCAGTGCTAAGGACCCCTCCACAGACATCCCCCAAGAGGTCCCGGACTGTGAGAGGGCACAGGCCGGGC
>NW_005218824.1:0-214 GCF_000412655.1 Myotis brandtii
GACCAGCTGCATTGAATAATGACCTCTGCACTGGTGCCAACTAATCAATGGAGACCAAGACCCTGAAAGGACCCACCTAGAAAGCTGATGAATATTCTATTGAGGTCCTCCCCCCGGACCTCCCCTAAGCTCTCCACCCTTAAAAGCTTTTAGGAAGGAGGACCCAGCATACTCTCCTGCCGGAGTCCATTCATTGTCTTCACTAGATGAGTTT
>NW_005218825.1:0-214 GCF_000412655.1 Myotis brandtii
CATTTCATGGAATAGGCTAAGAATGGTGGGTGGATTGAAATTTAGTAGGTCAAATAGATCAAGACAGAGAGAGAAGTAACCAAGCTTTCCCATCTCAATTCCTAGGGGACTTCTTTTTGATGTTAAAAAGTGAGACTGCCGCTTCCTCCCACCTCCCCACAGTAGTTTATGAAAACATCAGTTTCCTTCTATCTCAGCTTCTAAAGTACTCCCT
>NW_005218826.1:0-214 GCF_000412655.1 Myotis brandtii
AGACGCTCAATGAAGGAGCTGCCCCTAGTGGTCAGTGCATTACCACAGCCAACCTCCCGCTGCCAGCCAAACTTCTGCAGTCCCTATCCCTGGCCGGCCGGCCCCAATTGCCCAATATGGGCCTGCTGGCCAACCTCCCATGGTCCTTACCCCCTCCTCCCGGCCAATCTCCCACACTCCCTCCCCCCGGCCAGCCAACCTCCCACAGTCCCTC
>NW_005218827.1:0-214 GCF_000412655.1 Myotis brandtii
GAGGCAGCGTGTGGTGGGCAAAGAGCATTGTCTCTGGCGTCAGAGAGACCTGGGGGCTCAAATTCTGACTCTCCCACAGATCGGCTCTATGCTGGGCAACTGGGCCTCTCTGAACCTCAGTCTCCTCATCTATAAAGTGGGAATAATGGTAATTCCTACCTCCTTGTAGGGTTGTTGGAGACTGAAATTAGAGGACATTGTGAAGTATTTGGCA
>NW_005218828.1:0-214 GCF_000412655.1 Myotis brandtii
CGGCCTCTGTGTGACATGGCAACTTGTGTGACCAGTAGACAACACGTGTGGTTCCAGACAGGTTCATCTCGACTGATGTAAAACACCAGGTCCTGGTTGAGGTGGGGAACGGCAAGCAAGAGGGAAGGGTCTAGTTTCCTGAGGATGTTAGATGGGGCCAGGGGTCAGGTTAAGAGGGCTGCTCCAGGCCCTATGGAGAAATAAGTGCAAGCCA
>NW_005218829.1:0-214 GCF_000412655.1 Myotis brandtii
TATTGTTGAAAGTATTACATATGTCCCTTTCTTCCCCTGTTGCCCTCTCCTGCCCCCTTTACCCCCAAGTCTTCACCACCCACTGTCTGTGTACTTGCGTTATGCATATACACATATGAGTTCTTTAGTTGATCTCTTCCCCCTCTCCACCAACCCCTGCTTTCCCTCTAAGGTTTCACAGTCTGTTTGATGTTTCTATGATTCTGGATCTATT
>NW_005218830.1:0-214 GCF_000412655.1 Myotis brandtii
TATTTGAGCCTGAGCAGTCAGGGTTCTGAGCACAGTGGGCTCCTAGAGGGATCGCGGCTGGATGGTACCAGATGGATTCTCTGTGCACAAACGCTCAGAACATGGCCTCAAAGTGGTGAGTGCTCTTAGGGAAGCTGGGACTGAGCGGAGGGGCCAGGAGAGGAACCGGTTTCCCGTGAGGAGTGGGAGAAAGCAAGGCCCTCCTGACCCCAGC
>NW_005218831.1:0-214 GCF_000412655.1 Myotis brandtii
CAAATTTACTGTGAATATGTTTGGAATTCAGATTTCATTTGCTTGGAGGAGTCGTGTGGATGCGTGTGAGCTGAGTTTACACACTAGCCAACAAAACATAATTTCCTGTTCTGAGCATGAGTGCTGATATAGAATAACTTCACTCAAAAAATGTAACAGATTTATAGACATACTAGAGGCCCGGTGCAGAAATTCATGCACCAGTGGGGTCTCT
>NW_005218832.1:0-214 GCF_000412655.1 Myotis brandtii
AGGAGCTTATTCATAGCCATTATGTTTAGGATGACACCAGCTCACCCTGACATTCATTCCGAAGAGACTTCAAGAGTGTTTGTGGACTGTAAATAAACCAAGCCCCACATGTGTTACCATGACTTCAGTTTAAACCTGACAAAAATTGTTCTTTTATGCATTGGTTTTGTGCAGAAACGTTAATGGGTCAGGAAAACTTTTGAAAATAATTTTT
>NW_005218833.1:0-214 GCF_000412655.1 Myotis brandtii
GAGAGTCCCGCAGGCCAGGAGCGTGGGCCTAGCAAGAAAGAGATCTCCTTTGTTTAGGAGGTAAGTGTCTCACATCTTCTCACACTTGCAGTGGCCACACCTATTGTAACCAATGACCTGTTCCCAGGTGTTACTGACAGTCAAGTACCTTCCCTATTTCATGGAGACTTGACTGGGCATGCATCTACTCTTCCCCGGGCCAGATCCCTCCCCG
>NW_005218834.1:0-214 GCF_000412655.1 Myotis brandtii
GTGGGCAAAGGGGGGACATGGGGAGGGAAAGGGACTGCTTGGGGCGGGGGCCACCATGCAGGGAGCAGATGATGTTTGGCTTGAAACCTGTTTGGTTTTGCGAACCAATGTCACCCCCAATGAATTCAATAAAAAATAAAAAAGAAGCCAATTTATTTTTTATTCAAAATCCATACGAAACAATTGAACAGTAAAACTGCCAGCTTCACTGTCT
>NW_005218835.1:0-214 GCF_000412655.1 Myotis brandtii
TATACCAGATAATCTGTCTGAAACACTTAGCATACTAAATGTCTTAGTAGCTCCTGAATAAATATAAGATACCTTTTAACTTTCCTCCAAATGAATACTGTAATTATATTGAAAATAGTTTTTCACGTTCATAAGTCTGGCCTCAGCATGTTGTATTGAACTTTTATCAAAATGGAAGATGATGATGATGATGATGATGATAATAGATAGATAG
>NW_005218836.1:0-214 GCF_000412655.1 Myotis brandtii
CTGTTAGGTCATTTGCATACTGTTCTCTGATTGGATTGCTGGTGGGGCTGAGAGGTCTCAGAATGCTTTCCTAATGCATTCTCATCTAATTTTACTGCTATGACTGAGGAGAAATCATTTCCTGAACTTAATAATAGGATCTTCATATGAACATATAAACCTTCTTTAGATTTCAGTTGAGTATGGGAAGTGTAAACTCTTCTGATGTTGACTC
>NW_005218837.1:0-214 GCF_000412655.1 Myotis brandtii
TGTTCAAATGGACTTTTACAGCACACATCTTTTTATGTTTGACTGCAGAATTATGATTGTGATATCAAGCCATGTTGTTGCTCAGAACTGTCATTTGTTCTTTCTCATTTCTATAAACATTGTATGAATACCACTGTTTATTTTCTTTTGAACAATTTTTTGTTTCTTATTTGGGGTCATCCTATATAATAAAAGGGTAATATACAAATTGTCC
>NW_005218838.1:0-214 GCF_000412655.1 Myotis brandtii
AGTGCTTAGGAAGTCAAGGAGTACAGGTCAGATCATGACTGTCATAACCATGGAGCATGATGCTGCCAGGGGGAAGACACGCATATGAGCTGTTCTGAGCCGTATCACCAGAGGAGAGGCTTTGCTCCCTGCCCGGGGTTTCTGCATGTTGGAGACTCAACGAGGCCATTTTCACCTGAATGGCAAGGAGCTGTGTAAACAGGGGCCTGGGGTT
>NW_005218839.1:0-214 GCF_000412655.1 Myotis brandtii
AAGAGCACAGCATCCCTTCTGTTCTGCGTACCAGAGGTGCGTGACCTGACCTGGCCACAAGGAACATCCGATAAATCCAGAATGGAGGGATATTCCACAAAACAACTGGGCTGTAACCTTCAGAAGTGTCAAGGTCGAGAACATCAAGGAAACTCTGGGAGACTTCCAGACCGACAGAGAGTAATGCGATGTGCTGGCTAAATGCCGTGTGAGG
>NW_005218840.1:0-214 GCF_000412655.1 Myotis brandtii
TGTGCCCATGCATAGCTGTCAGAACACTGTCACAATCTTATTGGTACAAGCACGTTTTAGAAGACACTTTAGAAATAAGGTGGTCGAAATGGTGCATGTTATCTCCTCCCATTCTAATGTTAAGAACCTGGCCTTTGGTTTTGTTTTTGCATTTTTAGACACTAGGCTACATTCACGGTAAGCAATTCGACATGTCAATTCCAAGTAGAATCAT
>NW_005218841.1:0-214 GCF_000412655.1 Myotis brandtii
ATAAGAAGAGTGAAGGGCAATGGCTGGCAAGCTGCAGATCGGGCATGAGGCCCCTGTCATCCACTTTCAAGCCACGGTTCCCCAAAAAAGGCACATGCAGCTTGTGTAGGACAAGAACCTCCTCTAGACTCTGCCTCCCAATCCCGGTGCATCTGGCCACTGGCCTCAGTTTGATTTTTTAGTCATGGCTCATGCCTCACCTCTCCTGCAAGGC
>NW_005218842.1:0-214 GCF_000412655.1 Myotis brandtii
TCACCGACCTTTCCTAAAATGAGGTTTATATCGCCTAGGACCTTAGCCCTTTGCTATGAAGACTAGTTTCAGCTCCTTGCCCAGGGTGAGAGGTTTGTATCTCCACTACCACCTTGCAGTTAATTAAAGGCGTGTGGAGTAACCAGCTCCAGAATCTTCACTGAGCCCATATCCTGTGAGTGGCCTGGTGCTGGGCCTGGAGGGCACACCACAA
>NW_005218843.1:0-214 GCF_000412655.1 Myotis brandtii
ACACTCTTTTAAGGACAGGTCCCAGAAGTTGCTCATGCCCCACTGGCTAAAATTTAGTTTATCTTCAATGGAGGCTGGGAAATGTGGTATTTACCTTGGGAAGAACAGGTACAGGGAGACAACCAGTCTTTGCCAGAATGTGGCGCCCTAATGGACAGCCCTTTCTCAGCCTTAATGAGTGGCCTATCTACAGGTTGAGGACCAGTCACCTGGG
>NW_005218844.1:0-214 GCF_000412655.1 Myotis brandtii
GAATTTTGGTCTTTTTCTGGTCTAATGATATGTGGTACGATACTCTCTTGTGATGCTGGGCAGGAGCAAGTGAGCCCAGCTCCTGGTCAGCTACTGATCTCGAGGGAAAACAGCCCACACTATACAGTGCATCCATTGTGTGAGATGACTCTGCCCAACTGCAAGCTAATGTAAGTCTTCTGAGTATGTTTAATGTAGGCTAGGCTAAGCTGTG
>NW_005218845.1:0-214 GCF_000412655.1 Myotis brandtii
AAGTATTACATATGTCTCCTTTTTCCCTGATTGACCTTCCTGCCACTCCCACCCACCAGGAAAAGCCCCCAATGCCCCGGTGTCTATGTACCTTGGTTATGCTTATATGTAAACATTAAAGTACTTTGGTTGATCTCTTACCCTCCTACCCTGCTTTCTCTCTGAGGCTGGACTGTTTGTTCAGTGTTTCTTAGTCTCTGGATCTATTTTTGTT
>NW_005218846.1:0-214 GCF_000412655.1 Myotis brandtii
TAAGTTATTCTAGCCCTGTTATAACATTGTATAATGGACAAATGAGAAGCAGATCACTTGCCCTTTTAGTTCATGGGCATCTGAAACAAGAGGGGGCAAGGAACATTCAGATGTAAAGACCCAGCCCACGATCGTTGGCCATTCAGTCCATGGCAGTGACTGGATAGGATTTTTATGTGGTCTCCCGAGACAGAGGCAGGGGTGTGAGTGTGTT
>NW_005218847.1:0-214 GCF_000412655.1 Myotis brandtii
CAACTGCTAAACCCCATCTCTGGAAAGATATGACACCATCCAAAGGAATGTAGTAAAGTAAGTGTTGACTGTGAACTCCTCGGAGTTAGAAGCTCCTGTGGTGTTCGATCAATATGCAGTATTGCTACGTTCCCCTTGAAACCTTAGAATATTCTGCTCCCATATACTTCCTGAGGGCACTGAGGCACGTCGGCACACAGTTCAGGAAATACAT
>NW_005218848.1:0-214 GCF_000412655.1 Myotis brandtii
TCAATAAAATATATTTTAAAAAAATAATAAAATAAAAAATAAAAACTATAGCCCTAGCCAGATTTCTCAGTGGTTAGAGCATCAGCCTGCTGACTAAAGGGTGGAGGGTTCGATCTCAATTGAGGGCATGTGCCTCGGTTACAGGCTCCATTCCTGGCCCCGGTCTGGACATGTGTGGGAGGCAACCAATCGATGCGTTTCTCTCATATCAATG
>NW_005218849.1:0-214 GCF_000412655.1 Myotis brandtii
AGGGAGCAGAGAGGAGGCCAAGCTCTCTCTGTAGCAGAACAATGGAGGTTGGGTTGGAATGGTCACTAGAGGCCAGGGAATATGCACCTGGAGAGGATTTGCAACCCCCAGAGGGAACCCAGGGAAAGCCTGATACCTCCCCCACCCCACCCCCAGCCCCCTAAGACACTGCATAGAAGAAACTTGGTTAAGTATAGGGCATGAATGGTCCTGG
>NW_005218850.1:0-214 GCF_000412655.1 Myotis brandtii
AGTGAAGACAAATCTAGACCAGGATTTGGCAAACTATGGCACACTGGCCAAATCTGGCCTACTGTCTATTTTTGTAAATAAAGTTTTATTGAAACACTGGCACTCTTATTTGTTTACATATTATCTATAGCTGCTTTTGTACTATAGTGACAGTTGAGTAGCTGCCACAGAGAGCAAGTGGACCTCAAAGCCTAAATACTTGCTATCTGGACCT
>NW_005218851.1:0-214 GCF_000412655.1 Myotis brandtii
CCAGCTCATCCAGCCCGAGTGCCGGTCCCGCATTCTGCCCCGTGTGGGGTCGGAGGGAGCCCCTTTCCTGGGAGCAGCCGTTTCTTCTCGTTCCAGTCGCTCTCGCAGCCCCTGTCGTGTGAACAGTTATTCTTCCCCAAACGAGGCCATTAGCCGGCTCCACCGACACTAATCCCGCCATCTGCGCTGAGATTAGCCGCGTGTCACCGCGAAG
>NW_005218852.1:0-214 GCF_000412655.1 Myotis brandtii
GGTCCTGCCTCGGACTCGGATCCCAGCCCCAGCAGCCGCGTCCTGGCACCCTGCGCCCCGAACTGCTCCTCCACCCGGGCTCGTCCTCTCCCAGGGTTCAGCGACCCCGACCTCGTGAGCCCTGGCACTGATCCCAATGCTTGGGCACCGGCTGCCCCACACGGCTCCTGCCCCCAGGTTCTCCCCCTGGGCGTCCCCAGCTCCTTTTCACAGC
>NW_005218853.1:0-214 GCF_000412655.1 Myotis brandtii
TTTGGGTTTGTTTAGGAAAGAAAAGAATGAGCATGTTTTGAACCCGAGAGAGAAATTAAATATCCTGGCCAGAGGATAATTTGATGGGCAGGTCATGGTGTATAGGTGGAGCCCAAGAAGAGCAGCTGTTCTTTGGTAGATGGAAGAAGACAATTTGAAGTAGGAGCACAACATGAGGAAATTCATGTTTAATGGCCTCTATTTAAGGGGGGAA
>NW_005218854.1:0-214 GCF_000412655.1 Myotis brandtii
TCCATATACCAAAGGCCAGGGTTTTTGCTAGAGGATTTTGCAATCATTACTTTCCCTGATCCTCACAACAACCTCCTTAGAATTTGCATGTCTAACAAATTCCCAGGTGATGTTGATGTTACTGGGCTGGGGACCACACTGTGGGAAACACTGGCTAGACTAGAGGGTTATGGCCTCCTTAATCTTCTTGGTGCCGTGCAAATGGTGAAGCACT
>NW_005218855.1:0-214 GCF_000412655.1 Myotis brandtii
CTTCCAGCCTGTCCTCTTCAGTGATCTTTTCACCAATGGGATTACTCCGCTCTCCTATTCAGTGCCAAAAGGTCTTTCACCACTGGTCTCCTGACACTTCCTCCCCATTCTCACTCCATACCTTCCCATTTTTCTTACCCAACCTTTAGCCACACTGGACTTCTGGAAGTTCTTAGAACTTACCATGGTGATTCAAGACTCCTTTTTTTTTTTT
>NW_005218856.1:0-214 GCF_000412655.1 Myotis brandtii
GGACACTTAGCATATTAGGCTTTTATTCTATAGGATGACAGACATTACCAGTTATCTGGGAGGATGTGAAAAAAAGAAAACCTTGTACACCGTTTAAAAAAAAATGTGAACATTCAATTACAATCCGACCCAGCCATTCCATCCCTGGCCCTCATCCAAGAGAAATGAAAATATGTTGCCCTAGCCGGTGTGGCTCAGTGGATAGAGCGCCGGC
>NW_005218857.1:0-214 GCF_000412655.1 Myotis brandtii
AAGGGCAATGGGAGGCAAGACCTGGAAGTCTAATTGGCGGCAGGGCCCTGTGATCTACTTCCTTTGCCTGAGAGCCCACAGCCAGGCCCAGCGGTGGGGAGCGACTCTATAGGGAGGGTGTCTTCTGACTTGCAGCTTATGCATGCAACTCAGATCCCATTCACAACGCGCCCCCATGGTTCAGACACTCTCTCACTGTTCGTGTGCGTGACCA
>NW_005218858.1:0-214 GCF_000412655.1 Myotis brandtii
AAAAAAAACACCAGACTGCAAATTAAATATAGAACTTTGAGTCAGGACCTCTGTATTTCAAACCCAGCTGTGCTATTGACCTTTTTATAAAATTAGCCCAAATCTCTTCACCTGGGAGTAAGGAACATTGGGGGTAGGGGGCAGAAGAGGAATGCCTCCATTTTCCCATCTGAAAAACACTCATAATAAAGACCATTATAAACTGATGAACAAA
>NW_005218859.1:0-214 GCF_000412655.1 Myotis brandtii
ATTTTTATTTTTAAACTTTTTCATCAGAAACTTACTTTGGCCGCTTGTCGAGCTTTGAGTTTTAGGTTACCAACAAGATTTTGTCCTCTGTTAAAAAAAAAACAACCAAACAACTTCGCAGACTAGAAGTTAAAAAGAGCATGCATCTGTGTTAAAAAATAAAGGTATACCAAAATTAAATGGGGTAAATCCCCCCAAAGCAAGGTTAAAATAA
>NW_005218860.1:0-214 GCF_000412655.1 Myotis brandtii
CTACGCTACCTCTGGTCTTGTTCTTAAAGAATATCTTTCTTCCTGTTTTAGCTGGGTCTAGTTTATTGTTCTTCTTTATTAGTGAGACATTCCAGACTGATTTGCAATATTCTGGGTGTTGCAAATATTTGGGGAAGAAGAACACGTGGAATTCCCTCTGTTAGCCAAACAGGTGGAAGCACCCAGTGTAGAGATTTGGGGGATTAATGTCAAT
>NW_005218861.1:0-214 GCF_000412655.1 Myotis brandtii
TGACAAATACATCCATCACCTCAATAAAGTATTCCTTCCAAATGAAACTGTCCAGGTTAAAAGCACAAGATTAAAAAGGAATAATTAGCCTCAACTCTTCTCTTCTAAACTCCCTAGAATGTGTATCTTTAACAGCAATGTGAACACAAGTATAATAGCACTTATGTAAAAACTAAACAGCAATTCACAATAAACCAATGATGTCTTCTTAATA
>NW_005218862.1:0-214 GCF_000412655.1 Myotis brandtii
AGAGGAGCAGGTGCACATTTTCAAGCTTAGAGAAAGACCCAGTGCAGGGGAAGAAAATCAGAATCAATGATGGAGGAAAGTCGGAGAGGTGATGAAAAAGGATGAAATAAAAAAAAAAATCATGAGTAGGTGCTGACTATTCCGAAAGTGGTCAAAATTCCGGAAGCCCGAGGTAACAAAATACAAAGATGAGTGTATTCCTGCCAGAGAATAT
>NW_005218863.1:0-214 GCF_000412655.1 Myotis brandtii
ACAAATTTAGAAGTCGGGTCAACCCTGGCTTGGGGCCGCGCCCCACCCTGGTCACAGTGATTGACTCATGGGTGGACACGGAACCTGAGCTGCCCAATGAGACACGATCTCGGAACTGTTGCTAGAGAAAAGGGAGAAACAGAGCTTTCTCTCTGCTGGCTGGTGCTTTCGGAGGGCGATGAAAGCCGCCGTGTGGAGGAGTCCTGACTGAGTG
>NW_005218864.1:0-214 GCF_000412655.1 Myotis brandtii
AAATTTTTCATTAGGAATAAAAAATTTGGGTCAACTGCATCCATTTTTTACCTTAAAATTCTTCTCATCTCCTGTCACCCTTCTGGTGACATATCCAGACTCATCCTGGGTGTCAATGAACGGTTCTGAGAAAGTCTGGTAACTGTGGGTTGAAGACCTGAGTCCTGAAGGTCTTCAACCCACAGTTGCTTTAGGCTCAGGAAGCTTTGCCTTT
>NW_005218865.1:0-214 GCF_000412655.1 Myotis brandtii
TCCTCATTATTTAAAGTAAGTGAATAGTGATTTATTGCATGGTTATTCCTTAATTGCAGGGCTAGTCCTCTTTTGAAAAATATCTAGGTTGTTTCTAGCATTTCACTCTTTGCTCCAGAATAAAAGAACAATGTTTGGCTTCTTCCAAAACTGAATTGTAGACTCATGGTAGCAACGCTTTGTTGGAAAGGGGCTACTTGATTCTGATGCGAAT
>NW_005218866.1:0-214 GCF_000412655.1 Myotis brandtii
GCAGTGCTTCCTTTAGCCAGGGCCTGCCACACTGTGGTGGTAGCAGGGCTGCATTCTCAGCCCTCTTTCTCAATGCCGGGACCCTGTCAGCTCTTTCCTTCTCTGCCCTTCTGCTTCATCTCTTCCCAAGAGGAGGAACTACTAACCTGGACAGCTTGCAGGGTATTTTTATAGAAGTAAATGTATTGGGGTAATATTGGTTAACTAGTGGCCC
>NW_005218867.1:0-214 GCF_000412655.1 Myotis brandtii
AAAAAAAATAGCAACAACCTCATCCTATTCTATAGCCAAATAGATACAACCCACTGCATGCATGTTCTCAAGATAAACAGTAACTAGTCTCCAAGTAAGAGGATTTGACGGGCAGCATTGGTCACATATAGTTTATTCTAAATTCCTCTAGTAATTGGGGTGATCATCTAGGCTATCATATTGGCTTTGCCTAAAGGAAAAATGAATTTCTCAT
>NW_005218868.1:0-214 GCF_000412655.1 Myotis brandtii
AATTGTGAGTATGCAAAACACAGTTTATTCTTATATTCATATTTATTAAATTATTTTCTGTATGAACAACTGTAAACCTACTTTTTTCCAGGCCTGTACAATATTTGAAATTAAGAATATATTGAGCTTAATAGTTGACTGGAAAAAGCCATACATAAGATTAGTGAACTGGAAGGCAAGTCAATAGCATTCAAATTCTGATTTATAATGATGG
>NW_005218869.1:0-214 GCF_000412655.1 Myotis brandtii
CGCTCACGCGGTAAAGCCGTTGACCATGTGGGCGAACCGCAGGATCATCAGGTCCAGCCAGCCGCAGCGCCTCTTCCGGCCGGTGGTCACCCCCCACTCGTGGCCGCGGTTCTGCAGCAGGTCGCCGATCTCCTGCGTGAGGACGGGAGCCTGGCCGCCTCTGGGGGACCTTCCCTCAGCCCGCCCCCCACCTCCCGGCTCAGGGCCATGCGGG
>NW_005218870.1:0-214 GCF_000412655.1 Myotis brandtii
TCCCTGTCCGGGAGGCGACGCCCTGGGGGTGTCTTCCCAGCTGCCAACCCCGTCCGACCCCTCTCTGCCTGCCCAGCTTTCTTCCCGGGCGGCTGTGCGCCCCACCACCCGCCTACTGTGTGTGCCAAACCACTGACACCTGGTCATGCAGACGCCTGCCGTGGGCATGCCGGGCCCAGGCCACAGTGCCAGGCCCTGCCAGGTGCATCAGGCC
>NW_005218871.1:0-214 GCF_000412655.1 Myotis brandtii
ACAAATTTCATGCACCAGGCCTCTAGTTTCTAAATAACAGTTAAAATGTCAGAAATCTAATCACAAAGTTTTACTAAGTGAAATACACATTATGCCAGAAAAATAAGTGAAATTATATTTCTGTTTGGTAAACTTAGTAACCAAATACATTAAATTTTTTTCTGAGAAAGAAAAAAAGTTGTTTGATTAATCCCTTTTATTTTTAAAAAATATG
>NW_005218872.1:0-214 GCF_000412655.1 Myotis brandtii
CCCTCCCGGACCCCTGGACACGCACGGGGCCAGAAGCCGCAGGTCAGAGGTCAGTGTCGGATCCCACACTTAGTGCCCCTCTGCCCCCCGGGGGCCTGAGCCAGGCAGCCCGGGACCCACCCTCAGTACCTGAGGGGGAAGGGTGGGCCCGAGAGGGGTGGGTGGCAGCCTCGGTGGGCCTTGGGACAGCCCAGGGAGCCGCTCCTCAACCCTC
>NW_005218873.1:0-214 GCF_000412655.1 Myotis brandtii
ACATGGTCCAAGAATAATTACTTGGTAAGTGGCCATGACTAAGGTGCTGGAATCTCATTACACCACATGACTAACACTGTGCTTTTTCCTTGGATAGATATAGCTTATAAATATTGTGTCTAATTATTGACAGTAACAAATTCTGGTAACCCACATAGCTGCAAAAGAACTGTATGCTTTTAGATATAAACATTAACTTTGTTGTGACTTCAGT
>NW_005218874.1:0-214 GCF_000412655.1 Myotis brandtii
TCTTTCATGTCTAATGATGGCACTTCTTTTGGCAATTCCTCCAGAAATGAGGGCTTGCTGGGGTCAGAGCAGCCCCAGGGCCTTCCACTTGGCCCTTCCGACCTGTTCTCCATCATGGTGATAGCTCTGATTCCCACAGAAATCAGAAAACCCATTTGTATTACTGAATCTCTTTCAGTCCTTTTAAGCCAACAGAGGATCGCTACCACAAAGC
>NW_005218875.1:0-214 GCF_000412655.1 Myotis brandtii
CAAAACAAAGGAACGAGTTATTGTTTTATGCCTGTGAGACTGGAGAAATGAGAACGCTGGACAATGCTATTAATATACCCATTTTCCAGATGAGAAACCTGAGGCTTAGTGGGGAGAAGTGCGGAGGGGCCTTGCCCAGCCCACATAGCTGGGAAGTGGCAGGACAGGAAGAGAACACAGGTTTTCTCAGATCTCAAGCCCCAGACTCTACAGC
>NW_005218876.1:0-214 GCF_000412655.1 Myotis brandtii
AAAAGATAACACTAATTTATATTCCCCAAAGTAGTTTTTGTGAGTGCTTAGCTCACCAACATTAAATACAACAAGCCATTCTTGACTTAATTCATTCATTTTTAATGGAAACAATTGACTTTGGGATGAAATTAAGTAGCATGAAAAAGGCAATTTATGTGTTAGGTTGGGTGTAAGCATTTAGTTTAATTCCAAGATCCACTTTAATACGGTC
>NW_005218877.1:0-214 GCF_000412655.1 Myotis brandtii
GCTCAGTGGCCTTCAAGAGGGAGAGCTGTTAACTCTGCATGAACAAAGGATGAAACATACAGATCCACAGTGCTGCTTTGTCACCAGGTAGCTGAGAAGTGACCGGGAGCTTTGTACCAGGTTGTCAGCATTGTTTAATTTCCACTTCTTCTTCAATTACAGCTGACATGTTTTCACGTGTACAACACAGTGATCAGACGTTTACGTGTCTTAT
>NW_005218878.1:0-214 GCF_000412655.1 Myotis brandtii
GGGCCCTGGTCCAGCACAGGGGCCCTGCCCAGCGTCCCCGGGGTGACCTTGTGGAGGGAGAAGAGCTGGGCAGCCCAACCTGCCCTCCCGGCAGCTTCTGGGCCGCGTCCCAGAGATAGACAGGGCACCGGACACGGGGCCCCCTCCCTGCTGCTCAGCCCCTCCTCCCGGGGTCGGCTCGGCTCCCGGTGACAAAGGCAGACTCAGATCCAGG
>NW_005218879.1:0-214 GCF_000412655.1 Myotis brandtii
AAGAGCTAATATGCTAATGGGTGTGATGCCCTCACACCGTAACGACTGTTCAGCAGGAGGCTGCATGCACGGGGGGCAGAGCCACCACATTGCTCCAGAGACCGGGTGGAACCAGGGAGGTGCCCGGAGGAGGTGGGACCATCCCGTAGTGAGGAGCGCAAGGGTTAGAGCCTGTAGTGCCCCCCTGACCAGTCCTTCACCACCCACTGCTCGC
>NW_005218880.1:0-214 GCF_000412655.1 Myotis brandtii
AAGTGTAAGTGGAATAAATAGATGTCTCTCTCTCTCTTTCTCTCTTTTTTTCTCTCCCTTTCTCACTCACTCTTCCTTCCTCTCTTTCTCTAAAATATTTTTTTTTAAGGAAGACTAACTATTACTGAAAATATAGCATAGTACTGAGGCCAGCAAGTATTTTGTGTCAAAGGACAAATAATAAATATTTTAGGCTTTGCAGATCATACAATCT
>NW_005218881.1:0-214 GCF_000412655.1 Myotis brandtii
AAAAAGAAATAGAAGAAATTACCTCTAATATAATTTAATGAAGCTTAGTCTTCCCGGTAAAAGAAATAAACCAAATTCAAGGTAATTTGAAAAGTTCTGACTCAATGCAAAATTTTCTAGGTCACCCACATGCTTGTTCATTGTATTAATGTAAATATTCCATTGGGTGTTATTTTACATTTCAGAATTAGGTCAACTTCCACATTACTTTTGC
>NW_005218882.1:0-214 GCF_000412655.1 Myotis brandtii
GGTCTGAAGCACCAAGTGGCTTACCCTCTAGTTGGAGGGGGTGGGAGGGGGCTTCCCGGAGGGAAGATGTTGAGGGGTGAGAGACATTAAAATGGTTGAGAACTTTCAGCAAGTAAGATGGGCTCCTGGAGGTGAGCTTGAGGAAGCCTGTCCCTCTAGCCTAGGACCTGAGGGCCTAATCATTTGGTCTGGCCCTGCCAAGGCATCAGGGGTG
>NW_005218883.1:0-214 GCF_000412655.1 Myotis brandtii
ACCAGTGTTGTTTGTGTGAGGAGCACGACTAAGCAAGGTCAATCAGAGGCCGTATTAGGGGTTTGTTCTGATGAGAGTAGGAGCAAGAGTGGGGGTGCGGTGAGGGGAAAATGGAAGAGAAGGGAGGGGGGGAGAAAGGAAGAAAGACAGAGAGGAGATTTCCATTGTACCCCATGTACCTATCTAAGACTGAAATTCAAAAAGAAGAAAATAG
>NW_005218884.1:0-214 GCF_000412655.1 Myotis brandtii
AATATTTCCTCCATTATATTTTCTAAAAGATTTTCTGATGGGGGAAAACTGGATTTTTTGTCTAATAATTAAATATGTAATTAGCTATTTACTGAATTACTTTTTATTTTATTATCTTACTTTCTACAGGTATAAGATTATCCATGTGCACGTAACTCTATCCTTGACTTAAAATGAGAACTTGTTCCTGAAAAAAACAAAAATAGGTCAATTA
>NW_005218885.1:0-214 GCF_000412655.1 Myotis brandtii
CATGCTTCATATTGAGAGCTGTTTTATTGATTTTTTTTTTTGGTCTCTCCTCTACAGTCTTTCTACCACAGTTACAGATTTCACCCCTTGTTTTAAGTTGAATGTACCCCCTCCCAATTCACATGCTGAAGTCCTAACCTCCAATAATTCAGAATGTGACATTTGGAAATAGGGTTGTTGCAGATGTCAGTAGTCACGATGAGGTCGAAGTAGA
>NW_005218886.1:0-214 GCF_000412655.1 Myotis brandtii
AGGAGAAAGGGGAGGTGGAGAAGCCCTCAGGGGTGATTGGAGAGGCAGCCGCCACTTGCACCTGCTAATGGTACCGAGCAATAGGGACCGGTGCTGGGCGACAGCAGTGGGTGTGAGCGGCAGCTCTAGCACTGGCTGCAGGTGTGAGTGGGGCCGACGCGGGCAGTGGGTGTGAGAGGTAGCTCTGGCACTGGCAGGGGGTGCAAGCACGGCC
>NW_005218887.1:0-214 GCF_000412655.1 Myotis brandtii
CCACTTATGTGAAATCACAAAGCACCTCCTTGTAATAGAAACCAACTCCTTGCTAGGAGCACCTAAATTGCCAGGAGTTAGGATTTAGATGCTTCTTCCTTGGTGAGGTATTAATGCTGTTCAAATCCCAGCACTGACTTAAAATATTCAGTATCAAGCTTCTGACCAGGCACGTTCAAAGTATAACTTAAGAGGAAGTAGTTTATGAAGTCTG
>NW_005218888.1:0-214 GCF_000412655.1 Myotis brandtii
TATATAATAAAAGCCTAGGTGGTGTCACGCCCTCACGCGACACCCTCACGCAACATCATCACAAGATGGCCACCAAAAGATGGCCGCGTGCACAGCAGAGGCGGGACCCGGTGGCTGCTCCACATGGTGAAGCCTGGGGGTCCCGTGGCTCTGCACGGTGCAGAGGAGGCCAGTCTCAGTGTCTCTGCCACCTCTCGTGGAGGAGGTGGGTCCC
>NW_005218889.1:0-214 GCF_000412655.1 Myotis brandtii
ATAGGACACTCATTGACTGTTCAGATTCATAAAAAAACACACACATTAAAATCACTTGGGCTTATTTCTGACCCTTTCTAAGTTGGATTCATGTTAAACAACTGTTACAAGAGCAGACACTATGGAAAAGTGGCCCAAAAGCTTACCTAACGACGACTATCTGCTTCCCATTGCTATAAAACTCTATCTGGTTCAAGGCAAATGTGGCAGAAAC
>NW_005218890.1:0-214 GCF_000412655.1 Myotis brandtii
TTTAATAAATCAGTCAGCTTTGGTTTGAGCGCCAGTTTCATGTTGTGGACTTATGTGTGCAGTGAGAACCATCTAGGAAACTTGTTTACAATGTCAATTCCTGCCCTCAACCCCAGGGATTCTGGATGAGAGGTCTTGGGTGGGTCTCAGGAATGTTCCTCATGACCAATCTTTCTTTTTATTTAAATTTTATTTTTAATTACAGTTTACATTC
>NW_005218891.1:0-214 GCF_000412655.1 Myotis brandtii
TCATTGTTCTGATTAGATGTAGCAATGCATACAAAGGACAGCTGCTGTCACCTAGTAGGTGCTTAGTAAGTGGGATGGGTGAATGCTCTGTATCCTGGCTAACACTAATTGAAATTTCTGCTGTATTTCACTTTTTGTATATGTTTGCATGTATATAGTGATTAGTCACTGCTGTCCGTGATTCATTTTTCATATGGCTACACAAAATTCTAAT
>NW_005218892.1:0-214 GCF_000412655.1 Myotis brandtii
GGGGCAAGCCTCTGGTGGTTACTGAAAATTGTTTGCTGCCACGCACAGTGGTCCTGCCCAGTGCTTGCACCTGCTGCTGACGCTGGCCCTGCTTGCACCCTCTGCCAGCGCTGGAACTGCCGCTCACATCCACTGCTGGTGCCCCGCACCGGCCCCAATCTCTCAGTGCCGTCAGTGGGTGGGAGCGGCAGCTGCTGGCCCCAATCACCCCTCA
>NW_005218893.1:0-214 GCF_000412655.1 Myotis brandtii
TACTGTTACCACTCAAACTTAAAGTGTGAAAGAAAATATAAACCTAGTGGAAGACTCAGGAAACACTAAAATGCTGAGAACTATGCCATTAAAATCAGATGCTCTGTGATGTACATAGTACCTGACTTTATTATTAAACATCCTCCAGATAACTTCTAAGAGTGTTAGATCAATTGTTATTGGAAAACCACTTTTAGAAACTCTGATGAAACCA
>NW_005218894.1:0-214 GCF_000412655.1 Myotis brandtii
CATGGATTGGTTGCCTCCTGAACACACCCCGACTAGGCCAGGAATCGAGCCTGAAACCAATGTATGTGCCCTTGGTCGGATTCGAACCCAGGATCCTTCAGTAGAGGACCGATGCTCTATTTGCTGAGCCGAAGTGCCTAGGGCCGGCCCTGAGACCTCTCCATGGGGGATGGGTGCGACCCATTTCTGGGTTCTTCCAGGAAGTTCTCAGCGA
>NW_005218895.1:0-214 GCF_000412655.1 Myotis brandtii
ACACACACAAAAAAACAATTTTGTGCATGATTCCCATAAGAAAATGTCTCAAAGAAGAAATTGAAAAACAACTACCTAAAGTATTTTCTCTGTGCCAAAATGTGACAAAGGGGAGTTAGGACAAAATCTTACATTTACGCAGAAAGCTCAACTGTTCCCATGGAAACCGGCCGAGCAGTTATGCAGATGATCTGAGTTCGTAGAAATCCGAACC
>NW_005218896.1:0-214 GCF_000412655.1 Myotis brandtii
TGCTACACCTGAAGCACAGCCAGCACGCTTCCAGGGCACAAATGCAGCCCTTGGAACTCAGTAGCACCCCAATTCCAGCACAATTGCACACACTTGTGTTTGTTAATGAAATTCTAGTTGTGTAGAAATGTGGTTTAGTGTTAATAACAGAACAACATCCTACCCATTGCAAAAATGCCCATGGGCACCTCAGAAGTGATCTTTCTAAAACACA
>NW_005218897.1:0-214 GCF_000412655.1 Myotis brandtii
CCTCTCACTCTCTTCAAACTCAGAATCTCCATGATGAACTATCTTTGATGTTCAACCAGCACTCATGTTCAGCTTATAGCCACTTTGGTAAAACAGTTATAACCTATCATAGTATTTAGTATATAGCTATACACTTACATGCTTACTACCTGTTGGGCTCCTGTGTCTCTGTTCATTAATCCCATGATTTTACTCAGATTACATCATTAGCTAG
>NW_005218898.1:0-214 GCF_000412655.1 Myotis brandtii
TGAGTTTCTCTTGGTCTTCTGACTATTCAGAGCATCCTCCACAGTGGATGCTCTTTATTGGAAATTCACATAACACAGAGATATCTGTGCACTCTGTGTAATTCCAAGAGACATCCCTTTGAAATATCACCTTGTCACCAATCCTATTCTTTTCCACTGGCCAAATCATTATCCAATATTTATTATTTTGTGTAAATTCATACCTCAAATTCTT
>NW_005218899.1:0-214 GCF_000412655.1 Myotis brandtii
CCCTCCAACCTGGTAGAAATGTGAATTCTAATCACAATGATTCCAGCAGCCAGTGTGAGTCCTGCAGCTCCAGTGACAAGCTGGGCAAGCCCCTGAGGCTGTATCTGTCTGGGTCACATTCCCTGGCTTCTATCCTACAGGTTGGGCCTCTACTTTGCAGTGCTGAGGTATCGGGCGATGAACACTGTTCCAGACAGGCTTGGGAGGTATTGCT
>NW_005218900.1:0-214 GCF_000412655.1 Myotis brandtii
ACTTTTTAATCATGCTTTTCCTTTGTTCCATGAACTTATTTATAATGGTTACTTTGAAATCGTGTTTTGTTAAATCTGATGTCTTATCTCTCAGATAGTTTCTCTCTCCCTTTTTCTTCTATTTTCTGGGTCTTATTTTCCTGCTTTTTCACCTGGGCAATAATTTTGTTATTGGAATGTGGATATCTTAGAGAACATGTTATGGTACCTCTTT
>NW_005218901.1:0-214 GCF_000412655.1 Myotis brandtii
TTTCTCCAAATACTAGAAAGAGCTGTAGACCTTCCACTTCATGCCCTAGAAGTGAGTCTAATCAGTTTGGTGGCCTGATTTACACCGGAGGACATGGGGGCCCAGTACAGTGGCTGGTCTCGGGTCACAGAGCCTTTCGTGCTCACGTGGAGAGGAGAGTGGGCTCCTGCATCCACCCTTCCCACAGAGCAGAGCCTTCTGGGAGGGTTTAGGC
>NW_005218902.1:0-214 GCF_000412655.1 Myotis brandtii
AAGAGAAACAAATTTCTATTATTTATAAGCCAGGAACTCTATGGTACAGTACTTTGATAAAGGAACACAAATTGACTAAGTATGTAAAGCTGTAAAGAAACTGGCAAAAATCCAGGTACACAGTGGTGTCAAAAGAAATATGAATTTCCCTTGAACAAGTTCCACTCAGGTGGAGAGGTACAGTGGGGAATTTGCAAGGATGAATTTGGAGAAT
>NW_005218903.1:0-214 GCF_000412655.1 Myotis brandtii
GGACGGCCCCGAGTCCTGGAGTGCCGCCCCTATGCCCCATCTCCGGGCCATGTGCAGAATCGATGGCCCTCTCCCCGTGGCGCGCACTCGGGGCCGCGGAAACCCCGGCAAAAGTTGTGCGAAGTGGCTACTGGCCCTGCCTCCGCTGTGCCTGCCGCCATCTTGTGATGGCGTTACGGCATGAGGGTCAATTTGCATATCACCTCTTTATTAT
>NW_005218904.1:0-214 GCF_000412655.1 Myotis brandtii
TGAACCTGCCCCCCCCCCCCAGCTCGATGCCCGGGGTCCGGTTTCAGCCGTTCACTTTACGTTCCTGACTCCCCTCCGCCGCCCCTGTCCCCGTCCCTGTCCCCGAGGTTGGCAGGGCCTTCCCTGCACAGGGAGCCTCCCAGTGCTGGGTGGGAGGGAGAGGTGGCGACCATTAGTCAAAGGCAGGTGAGGGCGGGGGTGCCCTGGGCGGGGT
>NW_005218905.1:0-214 GCF_000412655.1 Myotis brandtii
TCTTCCCCTCCCCCCTTCCTTTTCTTCCTTTCTGTCTCTCTCTCTCCCTCTCCCAATCCCCCGTCTTGAGGAGCATTTATTATCTCACTCTCTCTTTTTAAAATAATTCTAACAAGTGTAAGGTGACAACTTACTGTGGTTTGATTTGCATTTTCCTCATGATGAGTGATATTCAACAATTTTTTCATGTACTTGTTGGCCATTTGTATGTCTT
>NW_005218906.1:0-214 GCF_000412655.1 Myotis brandtii
AGAGGTACTAGAGAGAGAAGAAAGACAGCAAAACCTACTTGAAAAAAAAATAATGGAAAATTTTTCTAATCTGGTGAAGGAAACACACATACAAGTTCAGGGAGCACAGAGTGTCCCAAACGTAAAATCCTAAACAACTCAGACCAACACAAATCATAATTAAAATGCCAAAAGTTAAAGATAAATTACCCCCAATAAGGGGGTAATTTCCAAA
>NW_005218907.1:0-214 GCF_000412655.1 Myotis brandtii
AATACTCAATATGACAAAGACAATAATGACCCCATATAAGCATACACCAATCACCCAAAATATCCATCTAGTTTATAAAAGTGTCATCATAAAATACAGGAATAATTATAAGTAAGGTTACTAGAAACTAATTGTATATCGATTCTAGTACTATTGTTTTCATTTTGTCTGAGAATGCTTATTGATTTTGTTGATTATCTTTCCTCACATGTAG
>NW_005218908.1:0-214 GCF_000412655.1 Myotis brandtii
TTCTGAGCAGAATTCAGGTCTCCCCCTCTAAGGCTACCTCCTTTCTGGGACTGGTCCCCTAAGTTCCTAATCACCATAAATGCCTCAAGTCCCACCTTGTACTCCGCCCAGGGAGACAGCCTCTTTCTGCTTAAACTCCACTGCCCCTGTGCAGTGTAAAAAGGACAGCAGGTCAGCGTGGGCCCAGCTCAGTGTGGGGCAGTGTGAGCCCAGC
>NW_005218909.1:0-214 GCF_000412655.1 Myotis brandtii
AGGACCATCCGTAGGTTTTAACCTGCATTTTGGAAAACGTTTTCCCCGATAATTCCTTTTTAGTATTGCAGCCACATGCTGAATGTATCAAAGGGTATTTACACAGTGAGACAAACCCAGCTCCTGCCCCAGACCTCCCGTTTGGAAGCCCCCACGGTAACCAGCAGAGCAGCCCAACTCAGGGCCCTGCACGCCCTGCCCACCTCAAGGGACC
>NW_005218910.1:0-214 GCF_000412655.1 Myotis brandtii
TACTTTCATGCAGATATAATATCAGAATTCTTTCTGCTTATATTGGACAGTCTTAGAAGTAATTTTTTTTCAGTATATTTTTTGGGAAACAATGAAGGCTACAGGGAGAAAAAAAAGGAGGGTTGGGTTATTCATGCCTCCAAAAATTAAAATATTTGAGATTTATTCATAAAAGCGTTTTAAATTTCACATCCTGATTATAAGTTACAACATT
>NW_005218911.1:0-214 GCF_000412655.1 Myotis brandtii
GTCTCAGAATCTGCTTCTCAGGGAACCTGACCTGTGACACCTTCTTTGTGTGATGATAATGATAATGATGATAATGGTGATGGAGGAGGTGGTGGTGATAATAATACTCTATGTGAGGTAGTCTTACATGTACTGTCACATGGAATCCACACCAACGCCCCCCCCCCCCAAGGTGAATGTGTCACTATTACATTTTTAAGATGAGAAAATTAAG
>NW_005218912.1:0-214 GCF_000412655.1 Myotis brandtii
CCAAAATGAGAGGTTATTCTCTTTAATTGACAAAAAAAAAAATGTCTTGGATTTTTCCCCCTCTGCTCAAGCTTGCATGACTAATATCACTAGCTCCATTTTACAGATGAGGAGCTAGAGAAGGACTTGCCATGGTTGCTTAGCTCCAGTGCCCCATTCAAGGACTGATCAGCACCATGGTCTTCCCCTCCAAATGAACTGCAGTCACTTTCTA
>NW_005218913.1:0-214 GCF_000412655.1 Myotis brandtii
AGGGGAAGGGAAGAGAAGGAGCTGGAAGCAGGAGCTGTGGGGACCACAGAAGAGGATTGTGGGAGGTGTTCAGGGCTACATCTGCTGCTTGTGTTTTAAAACCTTAGCCTGTGCAGAGCAGTGGTACCTGGCCTCATCCATCATGGTCAGGCGTAACTGGTAAGTTATGACATGACTCTTTCTTAGAAAATAAAACAGGGGCACTTTGAATGTC
>NW_005218914.1:0-214 GCF_000412655.1 Myotis brandtii
ACCCCTTTCTGAAAAAACCCACAGAATGTGTCAGTTATCCAGCACACCCTTAAATCAGCCAATGGGAATGCAAGAGGAATAAGCTAAAGCCAAAGGTATGCTAACTGCATCCTGTCTTTGTATAACTGGACCCTAGCCCTCACCCAACCAATCAGAATCAGCCAACTCAGTGGTCCAAGCATCACCCCACCACCCGACCCCAAGCCCTATAAAC
>NW_005218915.1:0-214 GCF_000412655.1 Myotis brandtii
TGCACCTGGCCTCTAGTTAATTAATACCAAAAATATATGTACAACTCAAAATAGCAATGAAAGGAAACTACTGTCAACATAAGAAAGTGCAAATCTCTATTTATAAAAAATGTTTGAACCAAACAAAGGATACACCGGGAAGCAAAATCTCAACAGAGATAAATGCTTCTGAAAATGAGTTTGCAGTTTCTTTTATGCATTTGAAATTAAGGAG
>NW_005218916.1:0-214 GCF_000412655.1 Myotis brandtii
TGGGCTTGATCATTGGGGTCTAACGCTGGTGTCCAGCAAAGCACATAAGGGTCATCGCTACAGTAAATTTTGGAGCAGCAAATTCTTTTTTTTAATGTATTTAAATTTTTAATTTTATTTATTGATTTTAGACAGAGAGAGGAAGGGAGAGAGACAGAGAGAAAAAGAAACACTGACTTGTTGTTCCACTTATTTATGGATTCCTTGGTTGCTT
>NW_005218917.1:0-214 GCF_000412655.1 Myotis brandtii
GTCCTTGAGTGGGTTCCTCTTTCTCGCTCTCAGAATGTCAGGCAGGGTGGCAAAGGGCACTCAATGCACTATTTCTGGTTGTGAAACAGGTTAGGTATGGTCAGTCTCTCAATCACTCATCTGCCTTCTTACAGTTTTCACGGTAGAAGTGCACACCCCAGAGTAACATAACAAAGCAACAAGGGCATAATCAAGTTTGGATCAGTCCCATCCC
>NW_005218918.1:0-214 GCF_000412655.1 Myotis brandtii
CATTGTGCTTCTATCCTTAAATGCGTCTTACATTAAACTGATGGGCACCATGGTTTTTGTTGTGAATATGTGTATGTTCTGCCCCGGATACATTATTAGATGCTGTAACGTTTACCCACAATAGAAGCTAATGACATTTTTGTGATTAACTTCCACTACCTAGAAAAAAGAAGCCAGTTTTCATGTGTAAACAGTGTGCAGCTGGTGAGTTTAT
>NW_005218919.1:0-214 GCF_000412655.1 Myotis brandtii
ACTTTGAGTATTTCCCTGAATTCAAAAAATATTTTACCTTATTCAAAAAATTACTTGAAATGAAGTGTAACACAATTAACATACTAGTTAGTAGCTGTGCAGTTAAGTAGTTCTGAATACCTGAGGCTGCTTCTGGGAAGTTGGCAACTTGCTCTTCAGATAATTGTATCACTTGCATTTCTAGTGATTACATTTATGACTTGACTTAAGATTC
>NW_005218920.1:0-214 GCF_000412655.1 Myotis brandtii
TGCCAGTCATTCTTGATGCTGGTCTCGATCCTGATCCCAATCTGGATGGGGGAGGGGCACGTAAGGGGAATGTCCGCAGGAGAGGCTCCTGCTGCCACAGCTGCACTCGCTAGCCATGAGCCCAGCATATGGCGCCTGTTGGTCAGTTGAGCAGCACTCCCACTATGGGAGCACACAGGCCACCAGGGGGCAGCTCCTGCATTGAGCGTCTGCC
>NW_005218921.1:0-214 GCF_000412655.1 Myotis brandtii
CTAGAGGCCTGGTGCACGACATTTGTGCACTCAGGGGCGTGCCTTGGCCAGGCCTGCGCCCTCTCGCGGTCTGGCAGTCGGACATCCTTTTTGCTGCTGCAGAGGCAGGAGAGGCTCCCGCCACCCCTGCTGCATTCACCAGCCGTGAGCCTGGTTTCTGGCTGAGCCGTATTCCCCCTGTGGGCACACACTGACCACCAGGGGTCAGCTCCTG
>NW_005218922.1:0-214 GCF_000412655.1 Myotis brandtii
GATTTTTATAAATCTTGCTAATTTTCAAAATCAGCTACCTAATATTTAATTAAAAATGACTTGTCTTAAGCCATAGATTTTTAAAAAATCTGTATTTTGTATTTTAAAGTAAAATTTACCTTCTAGTAATAATTATGTAGTTATGAGCATATTATTAATGCCATACCATTAATGAACTGACCTATAATATATGGCTGGGAGTTTTAAAGAAACA
>NW_005218923.1:0-214 GCF_000412655.1 Myotis brandtii
CCAATGCTCTATCCACTGAGCCAAACTGGCTGGGGCTGTGGTGATGGTTTTATGGATGCATAGATAGGTCAAAACTTATAAATTCATGATTTACACATGTGCACTTTATTTCAAATATACACAATAAAGCTTTAATTTTAAAAACTATGCTGCTATTATCTTCTTCAAATCAGCAACCATATTTAAATTTTCAAGATTCCTATTCTTTACTCTT
>NW_005218924.1:0-214 GCF_000412655.1 Myotis brandtii
GAACAGTGACTTTGCTGATGGTGTTTGACCCTGAGGACAGTATGCTGGCTGGTATGACTCATTTTTTTCTAAAGCTGAGATGTTGAAAGATGTCTTATTCTCTCTCAGCATTCTTCCTCATTATATTGTCTATTAGTTCATGGACATAATTTGCTAGGCTGGTGTAACAAAGCACCGCCGATCGGGTGGCTTACATAGCCAGGATCTATTTTCT
>NW_005218925.1:0-214 GCF_000412655.1 Myotis brandtii
GGCGGCTGATACATCATCATGGCCCAGACCCAGGCCCATGGGGGAGGCATCTTGCTCAAGAACCCGTTCACACGGCTCTCTGATTCCCAAAGTGGGTGCCACGGAACTGCCGGCACCAAGGACTTGTTGGAAACACAGCCAGGCCTCCCTCGTTAGAACGTTGGCAGTGAGGCCAATGGCTGCATGGTTTTTATTTGTTGTTGTTGTTAATCCT
>NW_005218926.1:0-214 GCF_000412655.1 Myotis brandtii
GTGGTGGTGGTGGTGGTAGGGCAGCCCACCCTCCAGTCTGCTCAGGGCCTGCTTCCTTTCATACAGCCACTGGGACAGCATTTTGTGGGTCCTTGTCTCCTGGATGCCCCAAAGAGCCTTGGTGCTTCTGAAGAGTCATTGGTTCTTCCTCAGGATCTCTGGGAAGGGCCTCTCCTGGCACACCAGAGCCATAAGGGGGGGGGGGGGGCAGGGG
>NW_005218927.1:0-214 GCF_000412655.1 Myotis brandtii
TTTGCCATACATCTAACAGTTAGAAGGTTCTTGAGGATGGCAGCTCTACCTTATAAGGCTTGTAGGACCCAGAGATCCTAACGCAGAGTGTTTTCAAACTTGCAGTCCTGATCCACACCGAGACACATATTACCATTGTCACCTCATACACCCGTGTACGCAGGCATATCTATAACTGAGACAAAGCATTCATAATGTCTTACGTATTCTTATG
>NW_005218928.1:0-214 GCF_000412655.1 Myotis brandtii
GCCTGCCCCTGACCTGGGCCCACCATCACTCTGTCCTTTCTTGACAGAGACTCCGACTAATGACTATGGCTACTTGCAAGTATATCAATGGAGAATGAACTTCAAGCCCCAAGTCTAGGGAGACATGAGGCCTGTGGCCTGCCCTCCTCAGGCTCAGGCCCCAGGGCCTGCCAGGCATGGACAAAAAGGGGCCACATGCTAACGTGACAAGCTC
>NW_005218929.1:0-214 GCF_000412655.1 Myotis brandtii
GGTGAGCGCCATCTTCTTCTGCTTGTTTTCAGCGCCCGCGACAGCACCGCGGACAGCACACTGTTTTATAAAATCATTTAAAGGGGAGAGCATCACGACCCCACCTAGCAGGCGGCTCCTGAGGTCCCCGCACAGGCCGCACCCTGGGCCCGGCGCTTGGCTGTCCCGCAGCCTGGTTAGCGACAGGCGTGAAGCAGGGCTGGGCTGGAGACGG
>NW_005218930.1:0-214 GCF_000412655.1 Myotis brandtii
CAGGGGCCTGATCTCAGACCCACTGAATTAGAAACTGAGGCTGAGGCCCAGCGACGGTGTTTGAACAAGGGTTCCAGGTGATTCTGATGCAGCTAAATGTTGAGAAATGCTGTGTGCTAGCATTAGAGAGGACAGAGGGGGCAAATGGATTACTTAGCTCACCTGTTCCTTGGTTCCGAAGGCCCACTCTGCAGGGGCTCTGAGAAAAGATTGG
>NW_005218931.1:0-214 GCF_000412655.1 Myotis brandtii
CAGCCTGGTGACCCTCATGCATGTCTGATCCTAGAAATAAGTGACGAGGAAACTACCAGAGCTGGCCATTCAGGCACTTTATTAGTAGTAACCCCTTCTGAAGCCCTTTTCCCACTGTTGCACTGTGACTTTTATTCTTCTGCTTAAAGTGGATCCCCAAATTGCGTGATCTTCAACTTCTCCACAACCTGGATCAACCCCTGTGAGCTGCCCT
>NW_005218932.1:0-214 GCF_000412655.1 Myotis brandtii
TAGTTAACAGATTTCTGCTTTTAAAATACTTGTCTTTGAGTATCTAGTGCCTGGGTGTTCTCATTGTTTTTCACATGGCATACTTAGGATGGCCTTGGTCTTAACTTTCTTCATCATTTATGTGGAGGTGAGCTGAAATATATCTGAGCTCAAATAGGAGAATCAAGTGTACAAAGAGAAATAAATGTATTTCTTCTAAATATGCATCATGTTT
>NW_005218933.1:0-214 GCF_000412655.1 Myotis brandtii
TTTATCATATTGAGAAATTATCTTATATCCCCTTTTGGTAAGAGTTTTTAAAATATCATGAGTAGCTAACTGAATTTTGTCAGATGCTTTTTTTCCATCTTTGGAGATGATCATATGATATTTTTGTTTTTATTCTTAATTGTATTGATTGATTTTCAAACCTAAAACCGATCTTTGGTTCCTGGGATAAGCCTCTCTTGGTAATTAAATAGCA
>NW_005218934.1:0-214 GCF_000412655.1 Myotis brandtii
ATCTATACTAACAAAAGGGTAATATGCTAATTAGGGCAAACATCTTCCAGATGACCTTCCAGACAAAGCCACAGCAGTTGCGACGGGCCGAGGCGGGGCTGCAAAGGGCCCAGGCTCAGGCTGGCAATGGCAGCAGCAGTGGGGTAATAGGGGTGGCGCCTTCCCCTGATCTGCCAGGTTGCCTTCCACAGAGGGAGGCCAGACTGCGGCTTAG
>NW_005218935.1:0-214 GCF_000412655.1 Myotis brandtii
TCCCTCCCCCTGGCCAGCCAACCTCCCACGGTCCCTCTTCCCCACTAGCTGCTCCCCCCTCCCCATTGGCACAGATCGCCGGCCAGGCCAAGGGACCACTCATGCATGAATTTGTGCACCGGGCCTCTAGTATCTGATAAGGGGCTCATATTTAAAACATTTTATGCCTGGCCATTATGGCTCAGCGGTTGAGCATCAACTTATGAACCAGGAG
>NW_005218936.1:0-214 GCF_000412655.1 Myotis brandtii
ACATTTTGGATACAATGTCTATTTTGAAAGTTTGAAAGAAGCATGGTTGTTATGGCGACCTTGTCACAGATATAAGTCAACAGCTATAGACGCGCACCAAGTGAGGATGTTTATTTACATGCATTTTTATTTTCACTCACATCTGGATCCTTCTGGCCTCCTCGTTGTGCCGCCCTGTTTGGTCTGTCCATTAAAACCTTGCCTGTGAGATGTG
>NW_005218937.1:0-214 GCF_000412655.1 Myotis brandtii
ACTCAAAAAATAAATTGTATAGATAGAAAAATAATTATAATGAAATGAACAAATAACTACATGGCACTGCTTATCTCTCTTTCATTTCATCTTGGCACTATCTTTTTTTTTTTTCATTCCCTGACAGTTAATTAACTTATTTCTCCACACATGCTGTCTCCATTCCCTCAGTTTCAGTTTTTCTTCACTCACCTCTAAATGGCCTTCAGAAATC
>NW_005218938.1:0-214 GCF_000412655.1 Myotis brandtii
CTGTCACTAATTTGCAATAGAACCTCAGGCAGGTGACATATCTCAGTTCACTATCTTTGTTTCCTTGGCAATCGACTGAAATGACAAATTATGGAAAAATGAATATACTAGGCTGAAAAAGTGCATTATTTAACTCAATAATTTCTTTTTTAAAAAGTACTACTAAAAATTAATGTTATAGAATTATACTGTATAACATAACACAATACCTTTT
>NW_005218939.1:0-214 GCF_000412655.1 Myotis brandtii
CTCTTATTTTATACTCAGAGGTCTTATCTTTGAAAACTTTACAGTTTACTATAAATTCTCACTCTAACAAAATGCTAGTTTTATTTCAAAAAGAAATTCAGTTTTTCTTCCAGGCTCACATACAGCAAGTTTTTAATATATAATTTCTCCCCAAATAGATGCAAAACATAGAAGATGATAGAGATTGTTACAAACATAGTTTAGACTTAATTAA
>NW_005218940.1:0-214 GCF_000412655.1 Myotis brandtii
CTATCCACTGAGCCAAACCGGTTAGGGCTTTTTTTTACTTTTAAATTCCCTGCACACCTTCCACCCGATAGAATGGTTCACTGAGACTGGAGGTGGGTGTGAGGCAAGGATCATGGTATAGAGCAGGTGCTGAGGCAGGGCAGGTGTGGCCTGGGATACGGGGCCGTGGTGGGGGTGGGGGGCAGCGCGGGCAGGGTGGGCACAGAGACCCTGA
>NW_005218941.1:0-214 GCF_000412655.1 Myotis brandtii
CAAGTTCTGCTCCATAGGGGTGTTTCCTGCAAAGCAATTCTTGTACTGTAGTTGTAGCTATTCCTCACAGTTAGTTGGCCTGGGGGTCAATTCCACCCAGTGACACCATTAGAAAACAAGGCTCAGCAAAGTGATCACACTGGGGTGTACCTAGAATTCCCAGATTAGGTTACTAGAGAGGCTGAATCATTGGGTTCTATAGGACAGCTACTAC
>NW_005218942.1:0-214 GCF_000412655.1 Myotis brandtii
CACAAATACCTTCTAACGCCCAGGGCGTTGCTCCACGGAACCACAGCCCGTATCTCAACTGAGAATACTCACGGCCCATCCCTAAAGTCATTGCTTACCTAGTCCATAACCAAAGCTCCAGGATCGTCCCCCAAGTAACCTCCAAATTTTTTCTTTTTTTCAAGTCAAGTTCACGCTGTGCAGCGTGTGGGATGCAGCGGGAGTCGCTTTCAAC
>NW_005218943.1:0-214 GCF_000412655.1 Myotis brandtii
CACACCTCTTCTTCAACATTGGCTTAGACTTCCCTTCCCTTGCCCACAGCCCCTTGCCCCCACATTCACACACAAGACTTGCCTTGGGTCAGGGCCCTCATCTGCTATCCCCTGTACCCTGGTAGGTCCCCTAGGACATAGACTGAGTCCCCAGCACATAACAAAAATAGCTACCACTGTTATAATGTACCCTGCGAATCACACAAGGACGCCT
>NW_005218944.1:0-214 GCF_000412655.1 Myotis brandtii
CACTGCATATTTCTTAAAAGCAAGTTGTGAAGAAAAACGAGAATTTATTAATTCTACCACCTCTGTTCACTTTTCTACAGCTGAATTCAGCCAGTGACACAGGTGGGCACTGCTCTGACTGGGTCAGAGGCAGCTGAATCATAAAAGCTTGTAAGAAAATCGATGCTCTAGCAATACTTGGAGTGAATGGCAGTGTGAAGAGTGGTTTTGTGAT
>NW_005218945.1:0-214 GCF_000412655.1 Myotis brandtii
TTCTTTGTATTACGTGTGTATATGTTGTAAGGATGGAGGTGAATTACTGCTGTAGAACATTATTCTAATATAGTAACTGATGGGCATTATTAGTCTCTTCTGCACTCCTTATTCTAGCTGTTAAACTGCTCTATTCTCATTGAGCCAAGAGGGATAATAGAAGACAAATAACCTGCCCTAGACTTTTGTGTTCCACAAATGAAGACCTCAGGGG
>NW_005218946.1:0-214 GCF_000412655.1 Myotis brandtii
CGTCTTCTCCCTGCTAATCAGTATGTGTCATAGTGATCAGTCAAAAGGTCGACCGGTCAACTGGTCACTTGGGTTTTTCTTATATAAAGATACTATATGATGAATAAATTAGTATATCCACACAATGGAATGAATGAACCAATTACATATGTATCCAAATAGGTAAATTTCAGTAATATAATGTTAAATGAAAAAGCAAGCTGCAAAAAATTAT
>NW_005218947.1:0-214 GCF_000412655.1 Myotis brandtii
AGACAGAGTTCATGCCTTACATTAACTTTAGAATAAATGCCAGGGGTCGGGAGGAAGGAGTCAGAGATGGGGCTTCTAGCTCAGGGGCTGGAGGAGCCATCACAGAGGGGTAGTCTTTAACAGCATTTGATAGGCAAGTAAGCTTTAGCCAAGTGAGGAAAGTGAAGGTAGAAGACAGCAGGAAAGGCCTTTAAATGACATTAATAGCCAACAA
>NW_005218948.1:0-214 GCF_000412655.1 Myotis brandtii
AAACCAGGAGAAGTAAAAAGCGCCCTGGTATCAGGTTTCCGTGACCAAACACCGTTATTATAGCGAAAAGCTCCAGTTCAAGAAGAGGCCTCAGAATGAAGAAAAGACATAAGGGAAATACAAAGGCAGACGAAGAAATCTGACTTACAAGTTTTTATATCAACATGTGACTAATACGTTACTGAGAGCTGAAAAGAAAGAGAAAAACATTTGA
>NW_005218949.1:0-214 GCF_000412655.1 Myotis brandtii
GAAGAGATTAACCAAAGATCTTATATGCACACTAGATGCCCGGTGCACGGATTTGTGCACCTGTGGGGTCCCTCGGCCTGGGGATTGGGCTGAAACTGGCTCTCCAACATCCACCAAGGGGTCCCAGATTGGGAGAGGATGCAGGACAGCCGAGAGACCTCACTGGTGCAGGAACCCGTGCACCAGGCCTCTAGTATATATATAAAATGTCACC
>NW_005218950.1:0-214 GCF_000412655.1 Myotis brandtii
GGCTAATACCGGTGACTACTAACTACTTCTTTACCAACCACAGTGTTAGCTCTAGTTCAATATAGGACTACCCCCCGCTTCCTGAAAGCACCCATTTAATCCTAAGCAAAGCCATTTCTTCTTGAATCGCCTCCAGAATCACCCATCATAAGCCTGAATCCTCTAACCTGTCCTTTCAAACACCCTCTGATTGAGATGTCCCTCGAGTCCCCAT
>NW_005218951.1:0-214 GCF_000412655.1 Myotis brandtii
AAGGCTTAAATGTCTGGAGTGTGGGGATCAATCACATCAGAAGAGGCTGAGAGGTAGGCAGAGGCCCCATCATCCAGAGCTTTGGAGGCTATTGGAGGGAGTATGAATGTTCTTTTTAAGAATCGTGGAGACTATTGATGGAATTTTACACTTGCAAAAGTAGAGAATGATTAAGCAACAGATCAGCCAGGTTAGGACCATAGGAAACATCACT
>NW_005218952.1:0-214 GCF_000412655.1 Myotis brandtii
GCCTAGAGAGAGAGGTACCAGGTCAGAGGTCAGAGCACAGGGAAGGGAGGAGGAAGCCAAATAGAGCCTGGAGGCCTCACTAGGTTGAGGCAGAATCTGGAGTTCAGGGAGGCCAAGGGCCTAGAATCTGTGGGGCGAATCCTGAAGGGAAGGCTGTGCAGAGAACGCGTGCTGAGGTGTGAGGAGCGGTTCCCTCTCACACCAGCCAGCGTGG
>NW_005218953.1:0-214 GCF_000412655.1 Myotis brandtii
TTATAGTACCTGCCTCTTAATGTTTTTGTAAAAAAAACTAAATGAGATAATATTTAATACGCTTAGGAGAATGCTAAGCATCTACTAATTAAATTAGTATTATTATTAATAATTTAACACTTATGGTACCTAAATACCTAAAGAAAACATAAAAATATCTTTCAGTTTCAAATTTTTTGTTTGTTAAAATATTTTTTTAAGTCACAACTTCTAC
>NW_005218954.1:0-214 GCF_000412655.1 Myotis brandtii
CTGAGGAGTAAGAAAGGAGTGGTCAGTGAGGAGTGGTTAGTGGTTCTCAGACCTGGGCACGGGTAAGAATAACTGAGGGAGCATGTTGCAAAGACACACTCTTTCCACCCGACCCCAGGCCTGCTGAATCAAAATGGTTTGGGGTGGGGTGTGTGCCTGAAAATCTTAATTTTAGATTTGAATGTAATACTGAGGATAATATAAGCAACCAACT
>NW_005218955.1:0-214 GCF_000412655.1 Myotis brandtii
ATGTCCCTGGTGTGGCCCCTGCAGGAGGCAACAGATCGATGTTTCTCTCTTTCTAAAAATCAATAAATTACAAAAAAACCCTACAATATTTTATCATACTAATAATGCTAACGTGTAGATCAAATATAAATGTTTATGTAGTATCACTATTATAAAGTAACCGGATAGTGTTAGAAACAATTGTTTTATCCATTCTGCTATGAAGTAAAGAAAA
>NW_005218956.1:0-214 GCF_000412655.1 Myotis brandtii
GGAGTCAACCTGATTCTGGAACAACTCCAACTGTCAATGCGATTCTGCAGGCAGCGTGGCCCCGGGACACTCAGCTGGGGCAAATCATCTGTATGTCCCTTGAGAGACACCAGCGTGAACTGACACGGGAGGGTGAGTCTGTTAGTAGAAGAACCTGATTGACCCCATTCATCAGATACCCTCGGGGTCAGCAGGGTCAGGAGGGCCAGGCAGG
>NW_005218957.1:0-214 GCF_000412655.1 Myotis brandtii
GGCTCCAGAATTAGTCCCTGGAATTGAAACTGATTTTTATATTTGTTGTGACCTTACGTAAGCTATTTAACCATTGCACGCCTATTTCCCTGTCTATAGGATGGAAATAATAATAGTACCCACTTCAGAACTTTGTTGCATTCAAGACACACCAAAAGCCTAAGAAGCTAGGCACTGTTTGGGTACTGGGGTGCTGGGCATACAGCTGTGATCA
>NW_005218958.1:0-214 GCF_000412655.1 Myotis brandtii
CCCAACCTTTGCATCTCAGGTGCTGAGGTGCTGGGGGGTGCCATGGCGATCACGGGGCAGCAGGCCAGCTCTCTCCCTCCAATCCACAATGCAATCACTGATCACTGCCGCCTTTGCCCGTCCCCCACCTCTTGCCTGCCGCCTGGGTTTCTAATCCCTTTCGCCTCCCAGGATTGTGCCTATGTATGCAAATTAACCGCCATCTTGGTTGGCA
>NW_005218959.1:0-214 GCF_000412655.1 Myotis brandtii
CAGGCTTCTGGGTACCACTCCCAGATGTTCTGATTCAGTTAGGCTAGGATGGGGCCTGGGAACCTGCATTTTAGATCATCTCCTCAGTTAATTCTGATTAAAGGCGGTTAGGAGACCACCTTTTGAAAAACACTATTTCAGATCGCAGGCTCTCCGAGGGTACAGGACAGCTTTCTACTCTTGCTGGACCAGAGCTGTGGCCTCCATCTAATAA
>NW_005218960.1:0-214 GCF_000412655.1 Myotis brandtii
TGCTCCTCCCCCAGTAATCTGTGGGGAGATTGGAAATATGGTCCTCTCCCCCTACATGGGGTGGGTGGAGGGGGGCTGGTAAGGGGGTGGCAGGCGGCTTTTAATCCCCTTGGAGGGAAATGCTGCAACCTCCTAGCAAAGCAGGCTTATTAACTCCCTAGTTGATTAGGATTCTTAATGTCTGATTCCCTTTGCTCCCCCCTTTATTAATAAC
>NW_005218961.1:0-214 GCF_000412655.1 Myotis brandtii
CTGCACCCTCCACAATCTGGGATGGCTGGCTCCTAACCACTCGCCTGCTTGCCTAACTGATTGCCCCTAACAGCCTCTGCCTGCAGGCCTGATCGCGCCCAACTGCCCTCCCTTTCAGGCCTGATCCCGCCCAACTGCCTTCCCCTGCTGGCCATTTTGTGGCAGCCATCTTTGACCATATGGTGGTGGCCATCTTGTGTGTTGGAGTGATGGT
>NW_005218962.1:0-214 GCF_000412655.1 Myotis brandtii
AAAAGCAGACAAAAAAATCTGTACAAAATTTATCTGATAGACATAAAAAATTCTGTATCTAAAACTAGAAAATAATTTCAGACCCACATGGAGCATTTAAAAATAATGATCACGTAAAAAGGATAAAATGTAAGCTTCAAGAATGTTGAGGTGTGCCTGACTAGCATGGTTCAGTGATTGATCATCCTATAAACTATGAACCAGGAGGTCATAG
>NW_005218963.1:0-214 GCF_000412655.1 Myotis brandtii
AAAGCTATCTCCTACATCTCCATCCATCAAGTTCCAGAAACTCAACTCAAAGTGCCCAACTGCAAGCAAACTATTGATTGTAGGGGCACAATCAAACCACCCAAACCTAAAGCAGCAAACCCACTCAAAACCCTGAACAGGCAACCCGATGTATTTACCATAAAGTATTTAAAAAATAAAAGAAGCAAAGGATATGGCTATGCCCAAATGTATC
>NW_005218964.1:0-214 GCF_000412655.1 Myotis brandtii
AGCCACAGGGTAGGAGGAAGGGAGAGGGCAGGGACACGCTGTCCTGCATGGCTATGTTCTCAGGAATCGAGGGGGATTTTCAAAGGGGCATGGAGCACATTCAGAGGGCAGAACCAGGCACTCCATCATCACGCTGAGACAGCCCACGAATGCCTGTGAGTGGGGCCCGAGTGCCGCTGTTGCTGCTTTAAGAGGCTGTGTCCCAGGACGGTGG
>NW_005218965.1:0-214 GCF_000412655.1 Myotis brandtii
TGCTGGGAAACTGAGTAAGACCAGCTGAGGGCCAGGTTATCTTCCCACCTGGCGACCCAGGCTGTTTTCTGTCTGATTATTGGAACAAGGGGGCGTGACTGGTATCTTTTTACCCACCACCCCCAGCACGACCCACACAAGTCCCTGGATCCCTCCCGCCGCTCCTAGGACAGCAGTGAGGTCTTAGGGAGGGGAAGGCGGCCTGAAACAGGAA
>NW_005218966.1:0-214 GCF_000412655.1 Myotis brandtii
GTTGTCAGATCCACTGACCAGTTTAATCAAAGACCCTACTAGTATATCTTCAAGCTTGTTTCTTATTAATAGACCACAGTGCCTAAGGAACACTGTAAGTTACTATGTTTTAATAAATTGATAATTATCTTGTGAACTGCACAATTATGTTGTAATTTTTTGTATTAGAAGCATTAATGTGTTAAACATTGAAAAATATGCCTTAATATTTGTG
>NW_005218967.1:0-214 GCF_000412655.1 Myotis brandtii
TCTAGGTACAGTGCAGTTCCCATTAACGGAAACATCCCCTGGAGCATTTTGGATTATTAGCTTTTTTTTTTTTCAGAATATCCATGAGTTAGAAAAAATAAGAAATGTAAAGAAATTGATTATTACCCTTTGCTTTAAAAAGAGCTTACCAGTCAATGTCTGTGTTTTTATAGAAGAGAAAAATAAAAAATCAAGAGCTTTTCTGAAGATGGCA
>NW_005218968.1:0-214 GCF_000412655.1 Myotis brandtii
TCCTAGTTTTATTGAAAACATATTTTCTAGATACCTAGTAGGAAAAAAATGTTCTGTACACAATTATCAACAAAAATGTGTTTTTTTACGAATTCTTTTAAATTTGATAATTGCTTTTCTATTTTTTTCAAGTTCTGGGTCTCTTTAACATTTTGTATTTAATTTATTGGGGTGACGTTGGTTAGTAAAATGATATAGATTTCAAGCATACAAC
>NW_005218969.1:0-214 GCF_000412655.1 Myotis brandtii
TTGGAGGTAGAATTTTCAAAAGTTCAGAGTAAGCATTCTATCCTGAGTGTAGTCTCATAAGTATTCTTAAGTAGGAATGTGATGTTAAAAAATTAGCTAGAACATGCTATAGCTCAACCTTGGGAAAATAATTGGGTGTTAAGTCAGAATGAATAAGATTATGGTAGTCTTCAGTATCTTTTAGTTTGACTTTATCATCTAAGTGGGGATAAGA
>NW_005218970.1:0-214 GCF_000412655.1 Myotis brandtii
ATGTTGGAACTCTGGAACTCTTTTTCAATTTCTTTACCCCCCTCTTTTCTCCTACACTCTTGCTCAGAAAAGCATGCAAGTTCAACTCATGTGTGTTTATTAATAAAAATCATTTAAGTTTAGGTTTTGGAAACTGATTGAAATTAGAGCCCATTTTTTAAAAATAAATTTCTCCTATAAAACATTTACTGAGAGAGAGAGAGAGAGAGAGAGA
>NW_005218971.1:0-214 GCF_000412655.1 Myotis brandtii
TAAAAATTGGAGCTGCCCCTCCCATGCAAATTGCTTTAATATTTATGAATAACATCTATCTCCTCTTAATCTTTCTAAAACACTTTATTGAGGTACGATTGACATAAAAAAAGCTGTACATATTCAATGCTTCCAACTTGATGAGTATGGAGATAAGTACACAGCCATGAAACCATTACCACAATCTATGCCACAAACACATCCATCACCTCCT
>NW_005218972.1:0-214 GCF_000412655.1 Myotis brandtii
CCCGTATGAAAAGCAAAACTCTTTATATGCCACGAACTCAGTTTTCGTAGGTTATTTATGTATGGTCCTTAGATTCCTTGAACTTATAAAACAAAATCAAATGCATGCTTTTGATTTATTTTGATTTATTATTTATAATTTTTGGCTTTAGAAAAACGCAGGCTATTTTCCATGTCAGTCGAGTCTAGTTTGGTCTGACAGAGAAACATCGGAA
>NW_005218973.1:0-214 GCF_000412655.1 Myotis brandtii
GTATGTCATGTCTAGCTTGCATAAGATAATCATTAGACAAATGTTGAATTAAGATGTTGAAAGATGATTTCACACATCCCATTTTCAAAGAATAGAGATAACTGTACTGTTTAAAAAGAAGGAAAGAGGGGAGAAGGGAAAAAGAAAAGTGATAAGAAGATAAATGTCCTGAGAATAACTATGCATTGTTTGAACTAATGACCACTAAACTAAA
>NW_005218974.1:0-214 GCF_000412655.1 Myotis brandtii
GGCATGTATGGTTCTAAGAACGACTTAAAAACTAAAGATTAAAACTACACCCTCATCTGTGTGTATTCTGGAGCTGAGAAACCTGAGCTTGGAGGCTCTCCGAGGTGTGCGCCCCACCACACCTGGTATGGGCCACTGGTACCATCAGAAACCAGCCCTGGGTCGTGGGTCAGGAGCCTTTTCCTTCCGCATTTATTCTCATTCGGATCCACCA
>NW_005218975.1:0-214 GCF_000412655.1 Myotis brandtii
CAGTTACTGTTCTCTGACAAGAGACAGGCCAATGATAATTTCTTGCTTCTTATTCTCAACAGTAAGTTCAAATAGCTCAATCATGAATATTTCCCAGAGAATATCCCATGATGTTTTGAAACTTCCAATATGGTGGGGCTTGTTTAAAAACTGAGTGAACGTAGACCAAACCTCACTCTGCCCTTCCCTCCTGGGTCAAAGTGTGCTTTGCCCC
>NW_005218976.1:0-214 GCF_000412655.1 Myotis brandtii
TCAAGATAATTCCCTTCACCTCTATTTCAGTTCTGATATGCTTCTCCGAAAGAATCTCCAAAGGTCTTTGCTAGAAGGGCGCCCTGCTTTAAAATCGAAACAGTTGACTTACAGATCTTTAGAGCATAAACACTTTCCCCCCCACATATATATGAGTTCATCTTTACTCCAATACTGTGAAATAGATATTATTATTCTTAGATTTCACAGTGGA
>NW_005218977.1:0-214 GCF_000412655.1 Myotis brandtii
AGAGGCCAGAGGAATTCCTGTAGGAGGTACACCTCCCAGCACTGCCCCCACCAGGTGTTCCCACTGCTGACGACCTGGACTCTGTCCGGCACCTGAGACCAGGGGAGACCTCTCTGTGAGAACCGTGTTGGGGTGTGAGAGGTGCTCCCTCTTGGCTGGCCATTCTGGTATGTTTCGTTAGTCATTTCTCCAGGATTTTTGCGACCGTCTGTGC
>NW_005218978.1:0-214 GCF_000412655.1 Myotis brandtii
TTATTTCATACAAATATACTTCTAATGGTATAGTTCATTCATTAACTTTGAATTTTCATATAGCTTTTTGATCATGGAGGCATCTACTTCTCTCCACATGCAAAGTCTATGGCTCTACCTAACTGCTTCATTCTTAGTTTGGTCATTTTCCTCTAGTGCTTATTTTCTGACTCTCAAGTGTCATTGTTGCACTTGAGGCAGTCACTTATCCTTT
>NW_005218979.1:0-214 GCF_000412655.1 Myotis brandtii
TGAACAAGGGCTTGGACTGATGAGGCATGTCCTTGCATCCCAGGACGCTACAGGGGGAGGTGGGACGACAAGACTCACTAGATGGTCTAAGTTCCGGAAGAACAGGAGCAAATAAAGAGTGAGGACCACGGGGGAGAATAGCATCTGCCTGAACCTGAGGTCTCAGGAAACTTCTATGCTGTGACCCCAAGAGAGGGCTCCATCCAAGGAGAAA
>NW_005218980.1:0-214 GCF_000412655.1 Myotis brandtii
GCCCCCAGCCCCCACCAGCCATGAACCAGGTGGTAGGCGCGACCTGGCCAAACAGCAGGTGGGAGCCGACCCCCAACCAGGGACGAGCCTTCAACCAGACACGGCGGCAAGAGCGGCCAGACACTGATGAGCACAAGGCTGGGACCCCAGGCCCCTGAAGTGTCCCCGTGGGAACTCCCCAAGGGCAGACGGACAGACGGACAGACGGACAGAC
>NW_005218981.1:0-214 GCF_000412655.1 Myotis brandtii
CAGGTAACCAGGGCCGCCCAAGGCTCAGGTAACCAGGTCTGGCCGAGGCTTGCGTTGCTGGCAGTGGCAGCAGCAGAAGTGTGATGGGACATGGCCTTCCCTTGATCGCCGGGTCGCCTCTTGCCCCTGAGGGCTCTGGACTGTGAGAGGGGGCAGGCTGGGCCGAGGGAGCCCCATCCCTCCAGTGCATGAATTTTCATACACCGGGCCTCTA
>NW_005218982.1:0-214 GCF_000412655.1 Myotis brandtii
TAATCAATCAATAACAATCTAAATAACTCTAACAAGACAATAACACTAATAAAATTGATTTGGGTTCTGCCATTTAAAAATGGACAAGGGATTTGAAGAGACATTTCACCCATGTATGAATGGCTAATGTACATGAAAAGATGCTCTGCATCTATAGGTTTTAGGGAAATGTAAGTTAAAACCACAATGAGATTCATTACACACCCATTAGAAT
>NW_005218983.1:0-214 GCF_000412655.1 Myotis brandtii
TGTCATAGGTTCGCCATCACTGGCCTAGAAAGTCCCCCTGAAATGTTGGATTTAGATGTCATACTTTGCCTATTTGTGTCCAAATGACCCCTTTAGCTACGGAATTTAAAGCACTATCCAAACAGTACTTATCATCGTCATAAAAGCCCCGTCAGGAAATGTGATCGTCTTTTTACCAGGAGTTTGAAGATTTTCCAGCATGTAGCCCCAGCCC
>NW_005218984.1:0-214 GCF_000412655.1 Myotis brandtii
TTTGGGGGAGACTGCCCCCCAGCAGGGAGCTGAGACTATCTCAGATGAGCCCCTGGTTAGACCTTACTAAACTCTAAATAGCTGTTTCCTCTGATGTAGGAGGGGTGTTCCGGAGAGAGGGAGGGTGAACCGCCAAGACACAGCTTGGACCCTTGGGCAAGGCTGTGCCTAGAAAGTCCTCGATGCCCTAGCTGGTTTGGCTCAATGGATAGAG
>NW_005218985.1:0-214 GCF_000412655.1 Myotis brandtii
ATTATCACAAAACTTGTTTTCCTCCTGGGATCTAAGTCCTTCCTGCTCCATCCTCTGTCCTGTGGGCCAGGGTCAGTCTGGAGACCACCCAGGAACAGACTGCAGCCCTAATGGGTGCTTAAAGGTCCAGACACTTGGGGTCTATCACCTCCAGAAAATCTTCTTATTTTTTGACCGAAACCCCTTCCACTCAGAGGGTGAGTCATCACAGCTA
>NW_005218986.1:0-214 GCF_000412655.1 Myotis brandtii
ACTCCCACTTCTTCATCTACGCATCCACCAGAAAAAATGCTTTTTAAAGTAGAATCTGTTGAAGTCCCTCTTATGTGTAAAACCCTTCAACCCCGCCTTTCCCCCAAACTCAAGGGCATGGCATCCATTATCCCATTATCCCTTTATCCCAGCCCCGAGTGACTCTCAGACTTATTTCTCACTGCTTGAATACTATCACAAATGTTTGTATTTG
>NW_005218987.1:0-214 GCF_000412655.1 Myotis brandtii
ACTAGAGGCCTGGTGCATGAATTCATGCAAGGGTGGGTTCCCGAGGTGGGGCGGGGCCGAGTTGCAATCGGCCCTCCCCTTGCCGGCCTGGGATCTGGATCCATCCTACTGACATTCCTGCTGGTTTTGGGGAGCCACCTGGTGGCTGCTTTTATATTACTTCTTCCTTGCGGAGCGTCTAGGGAGGGGAAGCAGCTGCAGTGCCGAGGCTGAC
>NW_005218988.1:0-214 GCF_000412655.1 Myotis brandtii
TTCAGTTAGTTTTTGTATGATACAAGCTACAGTTGAAGTTTCTTTCTTTTTTTTTTTTTTTCTTTGCATATAGCTATATAGTTGTTCCGACACCCTATGTTTAAAACCCTATCCTTTCTCCACCGTTTTGCCTTTGTACTTTTGTTGAAAATTAGTTGTCCACATAGGTGTGGGCCGATTTCTGGCTGCTCTATCTGCCCCATTCATCTCTTCG
>NW_005218989.1:0-214 GCF_000412655.1 Myotis brandtii
AGTCTGAGGTCAGAAAAGGCCAGCATGGAGATGAAACAGTACATAGGCTCATACAGAGAGGTCCCTGTTTTTATGAGAAAGAGGATGGTGCAGTTCCCCAGCATGGCAATGAGATATATGGGGCAAATGGAGATGGAGACACAAATGTGAGCATGCTCCATCCTTGGGAGCCCAACAAGGAAGAAGGTAGAGATTTCCACTTCAGAGGTATTAA
>NW_005218990.1:0-214 GCF_000412655.1 Myotis brandtii
ATATTTCTAACTTTGCAGAAATGCTATCTTTTGTGCTTGTTGTTCAAACAGGTGCCTTTGCTTCAAAGACCTGGAAGTAGCAGAAAAGTGAAAATATTCAAGGTGAATTATCTCTAAACAGATTCACTCCTGGTTTCCACATGGTTCAGTTTCCTTGGTGAATTTTCTCATGCATATTCCACTCCATCAGTATCTGATTCATCTAACACTAGAA
>NW_005218991.1:0-214 GCF_000412655.1 Myotis brandtii
CCCCCCATGGTACACAAACCTGTTCCTTCTTCTTTGATCTTGGCTTCCACTTCAAGTTCCATTTTCAAACCTTCTCTCTTCATCTGGAAGACCTTGGTTTTTACTTGCTGAGAGACGCAACCCTGGCTGTTTAGCTAGGAGGGGATAGAATAAAATACAAGAACATAATACTAGACAGACCAGGGGTCAGTTAATCTGGTGGGATTTTTGGGGG
>NW_005218992.1:0-214 GCF_000412655.1 Myotis brandtii
AGCAGGTACAAGGCCCAGGCACTGGCCTCAGGTCCCCACACATCCGACCCAAGGCCACTGCTTTGGTCTCTGAGGGCTGCAGAGTCAGGGGCTCATGACCTCCAGGACTTGGCCTGGGTGACAGAGCCGCAGACAGCAGAGCAGACGGGGGTCTCCCCGGGCATCAAGGTCCCCACACTGTGGAGGACGCGCCTCTTCCCAGATCACAGTGGGC
>NW_005218993.1:0-214 GCF_000412655.1 Myotis brandtii
TGACTGCTTTTTGCCTTTTTGTTGTTGTTAATCCTCACCAGATTTTCACTGATTTTTAGAGAGGAAGGGAGGGGACAGAGAGGGAGGGAGGGAGGGGACAGAGAGAGAGGGAGGGAGGGAGAGATAGAGAGAGAAAGAAAGAAACATTGATGCAAGAGAGATATAATATATCAACTGGCTGCCCTCTCTCAGGGATCAAACATGCAACTGAGGA
>NW_005218994.1:0-214 GCF_000412655.1 Myotis brandtii
AAAGATGTTGCCTGTATTCACTTCTGCAGCAGTCTTCCCTCACTTCTGCACAGGGCGGTATTTGCATGACAAATGCTGCTTTATCCTGATGGGAGACCTGTAAATAGAATCATGACACACAGGCAGAGAATTACAAGTACAATTACAGTTTTTCTGACATGGCACAGGTTAATGTACATAACCTTATTTTACAGACACCTTTAGTTTGCTGCTT
>NW_005218995.1:0-214 GCF_000412655.1 Myotis brandtii
TTAAAATAAAATCTAAATTACAAGAAGAGACAGCAACTTGGAGATGAGGAAGAATAGTAGTGTGGATAGAAGTAACAGCACAAAGGCCCTAAACTTGATATATTGAAGAAAAGGACACCATGTCTGGAAATGTGATGTAGGCACCAGGGAAAGTAGTATAATATGTAGTTAGAGAAGCAAGTATGCATGGTTCTATAAACCAGAGTAAGAAATC
>NW_005218996.1:0-214 GCF_000412655.1 Myotis brandtii
TAACAGAACCTTCTCACCAGTTCTCACTGTTCCATCAAGTTATGCCCACACCCCTTGTCCTCACCACAGCCACATGACATATTCCTGACACATCGTGTCTCCTCACGGAGAACGGCCCCTCCAGGTCATACTTTTGTTCTCGTTGCTTTCCTGCTGAAATCTGTCTCTGCCATTTTAATCTTTTCTATCCTCAGAAAGGAGAAGGGAGAGTAGA
>NW_005218997.1:0-214 GCF_000412655.1 Myotis brandtii
GCCTAGACGTGCATCTAACTGCTGGCATCTCTGTTTTATTGTTCCATTGTGTCCTCCTGTCCTCCTGTGTCCCCTAGTCAGAAAAGAGCACATCTTCCGTCCAGTCGCCTGCCTGGGCTCCTCCCCATTCACCAGCCTTGCCAGGCTGCGGTGAGGATGGAGGACGAGGAGGTGGCTGCCCCCAAGCATGAGTGTAAGGGCCATGCCCCTGTCT
>NW_005218998.1:0-214 GCF_000412655.1 Myotis brandtii
TCTAACCTGGTTCTCTGGGTCCAATCTCACCCTTCTCTAACCATCCACAATAATGTCACTAGAATAACCTTTTAAAGAGCAAAAGTCACCATGACCTTATCAGTAAATCTTCTCTTAACATCCCAAGACCCCTGAAACATATGTGCTTGTTTCTCCTAGTCCCTGCTCTTGTGTGGGTGTCTATTCAACATACTTCACAAAAAGGATTTATTTG
>NW_005218999.1:0-214 GCF_000412655.1 Myotis brandtii
GTCTGTGAGGTCCGAAAGGTTGGCAACTGCTGCCCTAAAGGAAATAAAATAGGGTAATGGCATAGAGTAGGGGTGAGAGCAATGCAGGAAAAGACTACTGCTGTTTGCTTTAAGCCTTAGAATGAAGTAGGACCTTGGCATATGAAGGTCTGGGAAAAGCATATTCCATCAGAGGGAGCAGGAGGGCAAAGGCCCCGAAGCAGGTATGCAATCT
>NW_005219000.1:0-214 GCF_000412655.1 Myotis brandtii
ATCGGGGGGCGGTGGTGACTGGCAGTGGTAGAGAGTCGATTGGGGGGAGGAGCCAGCTTCTCACGGGCCAGTGCCATCCCCCAATCGCCTCCTGCAGAGGGAGGTCACCGCCAGTGATGGTGGGGTGATGCAGGGTGGGGCCGGCTGCTCGACAGCTGGTGCTATCCCCAATCGGCCCCCAGTTGCCTCCCACAGAGGGAGGCCAGACTGCAGC
>NW_005219001.1:0-214 GCF_000412655.1 Myotis brandtii
TTGCCCTTTTATCTTGTGCTCCTCATAACATTCGGTTTCAGTAGAATATTCTCCACCAATACTATAGAGTTTATAGCTGTTTGTTTTGATTTCCACCTCTATTCTCAGATATGATTCTTTGGCTGTTTGTCATGTCTACCACTTGTCTTTCTGGCTAAATGACAACTTATGGGTTTAACAAACTATATTCCTACTCTCCTCCAGACCCATTGCT
>NW_005219002.1:0-214 GCF_000412655.1 Myotis brandtii
TCCCTCTCCCTTCCTCTCCGAAATCAATTTAAAAAAAATTTTTTTTAAGTATCTGTGGGAACCAGGGGCGTGAAGGTTCCAGAAGCAACGGAGCCCCCGTGGGTCGGTGTGGGCAGCCGCAGCCGGAGTTGGCCTGGACCCTCCTGTGGAGCTGGGGCTCCGGGCCGGCCCTCGTCTCGTGGGTGAGTGGCCGTCAGCCAGGCTTGCATCACCC
>NW_005219003.1:0-214 GCF_000412655.1 Myotis brandtii
GGATAACAGTAGAACTGACTCACAGGATGTTGTGACAGTTCAGCAAGATGCTTCTCCGGCTGAGAGCCTGACACCGAAGGCTTATGCCATGCAGGCAGGTGTACGAGGTTTTGCTTTGCAGCATCCTTTGCGATCACAGATCCGAAACAGCGGACTTACACGTCTAGAGGCAAACCCATTAAATAAATGATTGTGTCATCTATGCAGGGAAATA
>NW_005219004.1:0-214 GCF_000412655.1 Myotis brandtii
TTAAATTGTTTTTTCTGAATTTAAAAATATGTATAAGGTTATATATGTATGCTGAGTATCCAAAGGGGCAGACAGTGCCATTTAGTGTTGAATCTGAGCACTGTTCCTGCCTATTTAGCCCTTCACTGTACGTAGAACCTAGTTTATAGAATTGATTTAGCCAGTGACTGGCATTCCCCCAAGATTTGGAAGGTGAGAGGGAAAGATAAACCAT
>NW_005219005.1:0-214 GCF_000412655.1 Myotis brandtii
CAGAAAAAAGTTCTCTGACCATTAAAACAAAAGTATTCCTTAAATACAACAAAAATATTCTAGTATGACTCTGTTTCCCATTTTTAATATTGGAGAGTAACATGTGGATTTTGTTATTTTTTTATTTTATTTCACACAATAATCTAGGTTTCATTCGGAACAAAATGTGTGTATGTATATGACTTTGTGTGGTGTCTTTGTTATTGTACTATTG
>NW_005219006.1:0-214 GCF_000412655.1 Myotis brandtii
GAGAGGGAAGAAAACTCATCGCTCTAAAGGAACACGGCTTTGGGAACGACATGGAAGGACTAAATCCTGGATCTCTCACTTCCTGGCTGTGTGGCCTTGGGCAAATCTCTTACCTTCTCTGGCTTTACTTTCTTCAGCTATAAAACCTGGATAAAAATAGCCACCTGCACAGTTGATGGAAGATGAGATGCAGTAACAGAAGTACTAACGGTGA
>NW_005219007.1:0-214 GCF_000412655.1 Myotis brandtii
GAGAAAGGGGGATGTAGTTGGTCTCTAGAAGGTAAAGGCAAAGAAGTGGATTAGAGCTTCCGGAATTAAGGCAGCTTTTTATTTAACCTATAAGTCCATTTCAAACTTTTTACCTCCAGCATTATAAGATAATAAATTTTTTTTAACCCAATAAGTTTATGGTAATGTGTTACAGCCATAGCGACTAATACAGGTGTATTCTATTAATTTTTTT
>NW_005219008.1:0-214 GCF_000412655.1 Myotis brandtii
ATAAACTAATGAACAAAATCGATCCAGAGACATAGAAGCATTGACCAGATAGATGAATTTCAGAGGGAAGGAGAAGGCTGGGGAACTTATATACTTAGCCCACAGACACAGACAAAAGAGTAGTGAAGGCCTGGAAGGGGCCGGTTCAGGGTGGAGGGGGTCAATGGAAAAAAAAAGAAAGAAAGGGGACATCTGTAATACTTTCAACAATAAA
>NW_005219009.1:0-214 GCF_000412655.1 Myotis brandtii
TTGGAGGGGAGAGGAGAAGGTATGAGATGATGATCTAGTGGGGGAAGAGGGAACGGGTTGACAAGGGAAATGCCGCAAGACTGGCTGACCACACAGTGCATTTGAGCTTTGTGGTAATTAATTCAGAGTAGGATGATAGAGAAATAAAGGGGCAAGGAACAAAAGGTGTATGCAAGGGAGTTAAGGAGAGAGCATGAGAGGAGATAATGATCAG
>NW_005219010.1:0-214 GCF_000412655.1 Myotis brandtii
CCCCCCCCCCCCACACACACACACACACGTGGCCTGCTCCGTCTTCAAGCGGGGGAGGGGTGGAGACACCCACAGTTCCACTCACTGACCTTGAGCACAGGCCCCTCACCTCGGGACACTCGGCACTCTGCTGGGGTCCAGCCGGCAGTCCCTCCATGTCGTGCGGATGGAGCCCTGAGTCCTGCAGGGATCAGTAGCGAAAGCAGGAGGGCCG
>NW_005219011.1:0-214 GCF_000412655.1 Myotis brandtii
GGGAGGAGGGAGGCAGAGGGAGGGCGGAGCCACTCGGCGGGAGAGCGGCCACACAGTGTGGCCAAGGAGAGGCTTTATTCACTCAGAATAATTTTTTAAAAAGTCGCACAACAGGAGAGATTTTCTGTGTCTCCCCCGACTGCTAACGCTGAGTCCCTGCCCCAAACAACCAGAAAGCGAACAGCAGGAGAAGGGCCTCCACACGGTGTGAAGC
>NW_005219012.1:0-214 GCF_000412655.1 Myotis brandtii
CTCCCCACCTCCCTGCCTCCTCCTTCCCTCACCACCCACATCTACCACCACCCACCCCCAGTTCCTCTTCCCAGCCTGGGGGCCTGGCCCTGATCAGGTGATCAGGGCCTGCTGGCCAGGGGGAGGGACCAGGATGTTGGCCAGCAGACCCCATCGGCAATTGGGGCCTATAGGCTCGGGGCAGCGCCTACGTTGAGTGTCTGCCCCCTGGTGG
>NW_005219013.1:0-214 GCF_000412655.1 Myotis brandtii
CTGGCTGGACGCTGACAAAGCTCCTAGGCCTTCTCCAACGCCCCCCCTGTGTCCTGTTGAGGCTTTCTGGACCTTAACAGAGACTTCACTTCCCCCATGTTCTATGCACCCTTGTAGGCTTTGACCTTCAGTTTCTGCATCTGAAAAATGGGTATATTGGTCAGACGTCCAACTCAAGAGAAAAGCCAAGTTAAATGGTTGTTTCTAAGCAAAA
>NW_005219014.1:0-214 GCF_000412655.1 Myotis brandtii
CGGTTCCTCTCGTCCCTTCAGAGCAGCCAGCGGACACCCTGGTGGATCAGACGGCCTCCCTTCTCCTGGGCTCAGCGTGGGCCCTTGTCCGGATGCGGGTGGGTGTTGGGCTCATTCACGCCCTGCTTGAGTCCCGTTCTTCTACGTCGGTAACACGAGGCATTGATACTTACGGAGCAGCCTGGGCCCACGCTCATCAGACGATCCACTTGTA
>NW_005219015.1:0-214 GCF_000412655.1 Myotis brandtii
GTGAGAGAGATACATCGATTGGTTGCCTCCTACATGCTCCCCGCCTGGGCCTGGGGTTTGAACCTGCAACCTAGGTATGTTCCCTTGACCAGAAATCAAACCCAAGATCCTTAGGTTCATGGGCCAACACTCTCACCACTGAGCAATACCATCCAGGGCTGTGTGGATGTATTTTTTTAAAATTATTGTTTAAAGTATTACATATGTCTCCTTT
>NW_005219016.1:0-214 GCF_000412655.1 Myotis brandtii
GGGGTCCAAAGCAGGGAGGGCAAATCAAGAAGGAATTTGGGGCTGACTTGTGCTTCCATGACACCCACTGTACAACAGGCTCCTGATTTCCTTACGGGCACCTGCAATGGCCTCTGGACGCCCAGTTCACTGCAGGATTAGCCGATGTGAAAGGTCTTGGAGAGAATTCAGGGTGGCCAGAGTGCATTCGCCACAGTGTGTGTCCCGATTTGTG
>NW_005219017.1:0-214 GCF_000412655.1 Myotis brandtii
AATTATGAGTAATAGTAGAAATCATCTAGTTGTTTAATGATAAAACTATAGGAAGTAAAGCCATAGGCAAGCTGTTTCTACAGTGAAGAGCTATATAAACGTACAGCAACAAACAAGCAGCAAATAGCCCACTCTTGGGCTGATGGAAAAAGTTGGAAGTTGTCTTCCAAATAGAGCCATCAATAATTTACAGGAACAATAATTCATGATTTGT
>NW_005219018.1:0-214 GCF_000412655.1 Myotis brandtii
CACTTTTTATGTGTTTCATGTGTTTCATATTTGGAAGCTGTGGATAATATTTCCCTTGAAAGGCACTGAAAAACCTTGTACTCAAAGGAAGGGCAAAAAGAGTCTTTGAGGAAGAAGAGCAGGGGCAGACGTTAGGGGGCAGAGGTGTTCTGAGTTCTCCCTTTTTCTCCAAGAAGTCATCGCTACTCCGCTGACATGAAAAGCTGAGCTTGGC
>NW_005219019.1:0-214 GCF_000412655.1 Myotis brandtii
TATATAGATTCTAGAGAAAATAATACCCAATAGCCAAGAAAAAGTCTTTAAAGGTCCTGAACATAATTTATCACCATCATAATGAAAATTAAAACTTCAGAGATATTTCCACCATAATTAATTTAGCAGCTTCCCTGAGTGTTGGTGAAGACGTGGGCAGCTGATGCTGTGACTCCACTCCTGGAAAACCATTCTGGAAAAGTATCCCTAGTGT
>NW_005219020.1:0-214 GCF_000412655.1 Myotis brandtii
AATCAGGCAATAAATTTACACTTGGAGCACATCCTGCTTTTCACAGTTCATCACTGGGAAAGAAAACCAAGGAAAGGGATAAACTGGAACAATCAATCCCCAGTGCCCTCACTATGAATCTAAAAGATTCCTGAGCAGAGCAGAGTGTCTGAACAATGGATGATGAGAGAGTCTTTAAAGAGAGGACTACAAATCTATCTATAGTAATGAAAGC
>NW_005219021.1:0-214 GCF_000412655.1 Myotis brandtii
CTCCCCCAAGCCGGGCACGAAGGATCCGGGAAGGCTGACCTCCCGAGACACCCAGACCACCCTGTGGTGCCCGCGCAGCCAGAGAGGCAAGTGAGGCGCGGGGGGGCCTGCCGGGTGCCCCCACATGGGAGACCTCGGGGTTGGTCACCGTCCCCAGGCCCCAGACGACTGGGAATACAAGCCACCCCCACCCCACCCCCCCGCCTCAGCAGGT
>NW_005219022.1:0-214 GCF_000412655.1 Myotis brandtii
CTAGGAGCTGCTAACAGACACATTGTCCTCTTAGTGGTATTTATATCTCAAGATGACCCCGGAGGGGACAATGTTTGATCTAAGAGTGGATCTCCAGTGCTGGCATTTCCAGCGTCTTGGGGGAGAGGTGGGCACAGAGAGGCAGCCTTCTCCTCTTCCTGCTTCACTGCCCGTGCTGGTTAGGGGCAGGGGCACATTTCAGAGGCCCCACTCA
>NW_005219023.1:0-214 GCF_000412655.1 Myotis brandtii
TCTCTCTAAGATTTCTTCCATACTCTTTTAACTCCCAGCAGCCCTTTCCCACATCTTGTGCTTTTTTTTCCCTTTGTGTTTTAGGACCCTTGTCTACTGTGTAGTTCTGCAGTGACACAATACATTGGTCAAAGTCAGAAGAAAAAAGAGGCCCTAACCGGTTTGGCTCAGTGGATAGGTCTGCAGACTCAAGGGTCCCAGGTTTGATTCCGGT
>NW_005219024.1:0-214 GCF_000412655.1 Myotis brandtii
TAACTTTTATTACAGTATCCTATATTATAAAAAGCCTGTGTTCGTGATGCCCTCACACTGTAACAACCGATCACCAGAAGGTTGCTTGTGTGGCAGGCACACGTGGATGGGTGGGGCTGTGTGCAAGGCGCACATGGGTGGGTGGGGACTTGATGCTGCGTCCCTGTGGGCGCAGGCGGGGACTTGACCAGGAGGTGCATCAGTAAAGTCCCAC
>NW_005219025.1:0-214 GCF_000412655.1 Myotis brandtii
TAACTTTTATTACAGTATCCTATATTATAAAAAGCCTCTGTTCGTGATGCCCTTGCGCTGTAACAACCGATCACCAGGAGGTTGCGTGTGTGGCAGGCACCCGTGGGTGGGTGGGGCTGTGTGCAAGGCGCATGCGGGTGGGTGGGGACTTGATGCTGTGTCCCTGTGGGCGCAGGTGGGGACTTGACCAGGAGGTGCATCAGTAAAGTCCCAC
>NW_005219026.1:0-214 GCF_000412655.1 Myotis brandtii
CAGTATGCTCTTATGGGGTTGACAATGCTAATGAGAAACTGAGGCTTGAATTAGAAGAAGGAAGCTTCCAGCCACAGGGAGTCAGAAGAGGAGCATTTCTGGTAGAGGGCACAGTTAATGCAAAGGCTCTAAGGTGGAAACAAGTTGTGGCTTGAACCTGTGGGTGAAGTGAGAGTGGGGAAGGAGGCAGAAGTTAGCTCTTGTGATACTTTAG
>NW_005219027.1:0-214 GCF_000412655.1 Myotis brandtii
ATGGGAGATTCAGACTTGATTATACCGGCATCTGGGAACCACTCTAATGGTCTGCCTGCTTTTGATTTCTCAAACCTGGCTGTTTAAGTGAACGCTTGTGTGCTTACCCCTGCGTGTGCACAAGAGGGACTCGGAGTGAAGCCCCCAAACATGACACATTTGTTCACAAAGGGTCAATCTAGCCCTGGTCAGTGTGGCTCAGTTGGTTGACTGT
>NW_005219028.1:0-214 GCF_000412655.1 Myotis brandtii
GCCTATATTGAGACCAACTGAAGCAATGTGTCTGAGAGGGCAACATTCTCAATCTGACCTTACCAGTAAGCTCCTTTGGTTTACTGGAAAGTTCTAATGAAATTGTGCCATTCAAAGTTCTCTCTTTTTTTTGGGGGGGGGGCCTTATTTCTATTAATTTACTGTCCAGAAGCAATAGGTCTTTCTAACACCCTTAGGCCCTTAGTCTCTGAAT
>NW_005219029.1:0-214 GCF_000412655.1 Myotis brandtii
CCTCAGTGCCTGCCCGGGGCCCAGAGCACCACCCGGAGCAGGTGGGGGCTGTGGGGATGGCCCCGCACGCATTCCCCGCGGGACAGGGGAGGTCGGGCTCATTAGGCCACTAGTGCCTGGAGCGGGAAGTGCTGTGGAGGAGGGTCCCTTCTCCCGGCTGCGCCAGGACACGACATGGACCCTGTAACCATCTTGCCCCCCCCCCCCCCCCCCC
>NW_005219030.1:0-214 GCF_000412655.1 Myotis brandtii
GGGAAGAGGGAAAGTTATAGGTTTTCCACCAGGGGACACGGTAGGATTCCACTGAAAGTGAGGCTATCACTACCACCTGGTCTTGGGGATCCTTCCAGCAGTGGAGCCCCAAGTGAAGAAAGGAGATGAGGCTGAAACACGGCGCCAGGCAGGCAGCTCGCCCCGCTGACCTGCTGGCTGAGGGAAGGGAAGCTCTGGATGGTGTGGTGGAGGA
>NW_005219031.1:0-214 GCF_000412655.1 Myotis brandtii
TGAAGCAGCAAGAGATTTTTCAACCTACTAATGACCCCATAGGAAGTTTACTCTGTGGAATTATCATATTCTCTGACTTCCCACCCAGCCAATAGGGGAAAAGAGGAGATACAGATTACTATTTCTTACTTTGAAAACAAAAACAAAAACACAAAACCTACAGTCTTGAGATACGTGAATAGCTAAAGGCCATAGCTTTGAATTCTTTTCTCAG
>NW_005219032.1:0-214 GCF_000412655.1 Myotis brandtii
CCGTGCATTTCATTTCCTTTATGTTACATTTTCATTTACATTCCATGTTCTTTTTTTGTTTTTAAAGTGTTTACTTATAGATTACACAGTACATTAGTTATGTACTGTGTATAAGAAAGTTTAACCCTAGCCAATTTGGCTCAGTGCATAGAGCGTCGGCCTGCAGATTGAAGGATTCCAGGTTTGATTCGGGTCAAGGGCATGTACCTTGGTT
>NW_005219033.1:0-214 GCF_000412655.1 Myotis brandtii
AGAAAATCCTTTCCTTTTTGGGAATACTTAATCTTCATTTTAAAAAGCCTAATACAAAGAAAAAGCAACTTCACTTCTCCTTTACTCTTAAATTCATCCTTTATCAGTATAAGTAGATGAGAGCCTTTAAATACTTCACCAAGTCTCTGGTGAGGTCTTAGCCAAGCATTTACACCTAGAAACAAATACACACACACACACACACACACACACA
>NW_005219034.1:0-214 GCF_000412655.1 Myotis brandtii
AGCACCCACGTGAGAGTGAAACATCAATCGGCTGTCTTCCCTACCAGGGATCGAGCCCACAACCTGGGCACGTACACTGACTGGGAATTCAACTGGCAACCTTTTGGTGCACAGAACAACGCCTAACAACTGAGCCACACCGGCCAGGGCTCAGTACTTGTTTTTTGTTTTTCTTAATAATTATATTTAACATTTATTTAATTTTTTGAATAAT
>NW_005219035.1:0-214 GCF_000412655.1 Myotis brandtii
TTGAATTATAAGAAATACTGAGGATAGCATGAATAAGAAAGTCTTAAAAAAAGAAAATGGAAACCTCGTTTAATCATGAAAGACTTGGTTGCCCAGCACAGAACGGGTGTCATAGAGTAGTCTTCTCCGTCTTTCCTACCTCACAGCTCCTCTTCACAAAACCTCAACAGTCAGGCGCAGCTTTTCCGTGCAAAGCTCCCTGAAAATTTCATTC
>NW_005219036.1:0-214 GCF_000412655.1 Myotis brandtii
GTACACAGTTTGTAGAAATTATTCATTTGTGATTTACATCCATAGCTACTTCCGATAAGGATTTTAGGCTGTTTATAAGATTTGATGAGTCAAAAGAGGGGAAAACTTGTGACAACCCTCCTTGAAGAATCCCGTGAACTTGGCACGCACCGGCCACCATGCTTGCGCTATTTTACTGTGTCCCTGAGAATCCTGGCAACTCTGAGAACTGCAG
>NW_005219037.1:0-214 GCF_000412655.1 Myotis brandtii
TTATAATAACAAAATGAGTATGTTTGAAAAGTACTTGGTTCTCATTAAGAAAACATAACATTTTAATTTCTTTATTCACTTACATACCAATAATACTTAGGGTTGTTTTAGATGAAAGTAATTATTGCCAAAAGCTAAAGTTGAAAAATTGCACTCCTTCTGAGTCTACTGATTAGCTCTTGGTGTTAATAAATGAAGAATATATTTGGACAAC
>NW_005219038.1:0-214 GCF_000412655.1 Myotis brandtii
AATAAAGTCTATTAAAAAAGGATTTTGTTCCCACAGCAGAATCTCTAAATCATTAATATATAATTATGTATAAACATAGTAATGTATTTTACCAATGCCCATTTAAAAGAATCGAGAAACTAAAGATCTGAGTAGACAAGTTTGTAAGGAGAGTCTGGTTCCACCATGGTGATACCTTTGAGGTAACACCATAACAAACTTTAGAGGAGTTGTG
>NW_005219039.1:0-214 GCF_000412655.1 Myotis brandtii
TGAATATGGAAATCATGAGATATTAAAAAATGAATGGGTGAGAACTTAAAACCAGGATGGCTTCAGAAGTGAATATTGAATAAAGAGAAGGAATATGTAAAAAATATGTATCTGGAAAGGTGAAAAGAAAAAGAGAGATAAATTCAGGAATTAATTAGAGCAAATATAAGGATAGCGGTTTATGAAACTTAACCTAGGTAAGGATAGAAATTAG
>NW_005219040.1:0-214 GCF_000412655.1 Myotis brandtii
GTTGTTATAAAAACTTACTGTTTTTGATAAAGAGCTGTGAGAATTTTAGCATGATGATGTGAGGACCTTTGATGATACTCTCCAGTAATAATTATACATAATATACTGTATATATCTGTATTATATTATATATAATTATACAGAAACATTAAAAACCTCTCTGGAAATGGTCATAAGAGCAAATAGCAAATTAAGAAATATCTACTCATGAAAA
>NW_005219041.1:0-214 GCF_000412655.1 Myotis brandtii
TGCTGTCACCACTCTCATCTAAGTAGTGGCTGAATATTTAAACACTTTAACTTATCTCAATTCCTATTTATTATCACCTTGGTCCAGACTACAATCGCCTCTTGTCTGGAATGGAAATAAATGACCCATATAGGGTCTCATTCAGAAGATAGATACTCTCCTGTCTACTTAGTAGCATTCAATGGCTTCCCTTTGCTCTTAGGTTAAAGTCTAA
>NW_005219042.1:0-214 GCF_000412655.1 Myotis brandtii
CTCTTTATTCTTCAGGTTGGGTAATTTCTATTAATTTTTCTTCAAGTTTATTGACTTTTTCTTTTCCATTGCCAATGTGCTGTTAATTCCATCCAGTGAATACTTTATTATCATTTTCAGTTTTGAAATTTCCATTTCTTCTTTTTTATAGCTTCCTCTTCTCTTTTGAGATTCCCTATTTTGTTATTCATATGAGCATATTTTCCTTTAGTTA
>NW_005219043.1:0-214 GCF_000412655.1 Myotis brandtii
TATGGGCTGCCCTCCTCCGTCATCCTCTTTCCTCCCGTTAGTTGATCCACCTCCAGTGCCTGGTATCTCCGGACTCGGCTCCCCAGTCACCGCCTTCCCCGGAGCCCGGACCCTACCATGCACTTGGATGTAACAGGAAAACAGCCGCCAATGTCACAGAGTCTAAGCGCAGCACCGCCCCAGTGATGGCGAACCTATGACACGCGTGTCAGAG
>NW_005219044.1:0-214 GCF_000412655.1 Myotis brandtii
CATTAGGAAGGTTGAGAACCACTGGTCTAGAGCAAGAAACATAATTGACATGAAAGGAAACAAGTATGCTGAGGGCGTTCTCACAGTGAACCATTTCCCAAAGGTCACAACACTGGGCTTTTTCAGCATAACCTTCTCATAGTTGTCCTTCAGTTTTTACAACCTTCTTCTTGGCTCTTGGCTCTCTGCCTCCTGGCCAGCCTGTCTTCTCTCA
>NW_005219045.1:0-214 GCF_000412655.1 Myotis brandtii
CTCAAAATAGAGGACTTAACAGTAGGGCTGAGCTTGTATATTATCTTAATGCTAACATTAACCTCATCAGATCAGATTCGGCTTTCCTCTCCCAACTCCCAAAACATACAACAAACAATGGTCCAGAATATTTTTGTGTTGTGGTCTTTATTCCCGTTGTCCTTTCATCCAAATCTATGGTTCCATGTGCCTGTGCTCAGGTTTTTGGAGCTCA
>NW_005219046.1:0-214 GCF_000412655.1 Myotis brandtii
TATTTTCAAGGTCACAATCAATCATCATAAACTCAGTACCTTCCTCCTGGGAGAAAAATGATTCAGATCTGCGATGTATACTTTTTTCCTTTTTGAAAAGAATGTGCCCACAAATACAGTGAGTTATGAAACAATCTGTGTGATATTCATTGCACTCTGCTGTGTTTTTACTTTTTATTCCACAAAATAATAGCAATGATGGTAATAATACTAC
>NW_005219047.1:0-214 GCF_000412655.1 Myotis brandtii
TTTGAGCTTACAGATGAACTTCCCCCAGTGCACACTGGGAAATCCGCAGTGTGAGGAGCTTTGGAATAACATTCAGGACTCAGCCCCAGCGGCTCCCAGCTTGCCCTGAGCATCAGTTGGGACCTTTTAAACCAGACATCCCCGGCTTCCAGTCCAGAAGCTGTGGGGTGTGGACCGAGAATTTGTTTGTAAAAGGTTCCCAGGTTGTGCTGAT
>NW_005219048.1:0-214 GCF_000412655.1 Myotis brandtii
AGTCAGTGCCAAATTTCCAGGTGTCCTTGCATATAAAAATACTATCCTGACCCAGCTATAAAATACCTCTATCCTTTACATCCTGATTTACATAATGAAAGAAAAGAACATATTATTTGATCAATAGAGGCAGAAAAGCTTTTGGAGAGGGACTTTTATCAAAGGTATATAAAAAAGTTCTATAACTGCAGTAGACTTAAACATAAACTCCCAC
>NW_005219049.1:0-214 GCF_000412655.1 Myotis brandtii
TGTGGGATGGAGAGGTAGGAATTTATTCTGTCTGGTACTCTGTCAGCAGAAGGTTTGAGAACCATGAATGAATCTGTAGTTAGATGTCTTTTATTAATTTTGGGAAATCATAAAAAGTGTCTATTATGACAGAGTGTTCTTTTTTATCCTGTTTAATCATTTTAAACTTAAATTCCATCTTTGCTGATGTTAATATTTTCCTTCAGACATTTTT
>NW_005219050.1:0-214 GCF_000412655.1 Myotis brandtii
TAGCAGCTGCTCCTCAGTTGGCAGCTGCTCCTCTGGTCGGTGCTGTCCACAGCTGTGGTGGCCCCTCTGGCTGGTGGGGGGAGGCTTCTCACAAACCTGCTGTTCCTAAGACACAGGGTGTGGTGATCAGGAGGCTGCCTTTCCTTGGATGCAGGCGGGCTACACACGTAGCTGCTACTCCTTGAACTGGGTGGACTGCTCACATGGTTGCTGA
>NW_005219051.1:0-214 GCF_000412655.1 Myotis brandtii
GCTCCCTCCACCCTCTCCTTCCAGGGTCTGTGCCTAGCAGCTCCTCTCACCCACTGCCCCTGCCCCAGCTCCCTCGATGCCAGCGACGGATGCTGAGCCCCCACTGGCCGCCCAGGCCATGGCACTGGGATACCCCCTGCCCCTTCCTTCGTGTGTCTGCCCTCCGCCCACCCACCGTCTCCTTCGAGGGGCGCTCCATCCACTGGCTTATCTT
>NW_005219052.1:0-214 GCF_000412655.1 Myotis brandtii
CTTCATAATAAAATAGATTACTGAGTGTGTCTACAAGCAATTTTTTTTAAATTAAAAAAATTTTTTTCAACTAGAGTTTATATTCAATATTATTTTGTATTCATCTCAGGCATACAGCATAGTGGTTAGAAAATCATAATTTACAATGCGTTTCCTCTGATATATTCAGTACCCATCTGGCACCATATACAGTTATTACAATATTATTGACTAT
>NW_005219053.1:0-214 GCF_000412655.1 Myotis brandtii
GGCCTGAGGTGCATTTCTGAAAGAACCTCTCTGGCTCCTCCTGCGAAGTGGGTCACAGAGGGGGTGGGCGGGAGTAGGCGAGAGAGCTGCTGCCGTGACGGCAGGGAGGGGCGGTAGGGTGAGGGCAGAGACAGAGCTCCTGAAGGAAACACAGTCCCCGTGCGCTTGCCCGCCACTGCCCCTGCCCTGGGCCCACCGCCCTCAGGTTAAGGCC
>NW_005219054.1:0-214 GCF_000412655.1 Myotis brandtii
TTTAGAACTGCTGTCCGCATCCACCCCTGCTTTGTTGTTGCCCCTTATTGTTCCAACCGTCAAGGCAGCCCACCTTCTGGACAAGGCCCTACCAGAGTTTGGGTCTAGTCACCAGCAGGTTCGTAATTGCATCCCCATTTTCAGAAATCCCTTCCCTTATTTTGTACAATATTTAACGCAAGAGCTCTCTGCTAGCTTAGTCATCTGCTTCAGC
>NW_005219055.1:0-214 GCF_000412655.1 Myotis brandtii
TCACCGAGGCTCCTGTCACGGGCCAGCCCAACTGAGAAGAGGCCGCTCCTCCTGCTGTTCAAGTGCAGAGGCCTGGTCTGCAAAGGGAAGAAAAGCAAAAGACAAAATGGCTAACTTCGCGACCCGCCCTGCCACCGCCGCGACTGCAGTGACATCCGTGCCTGCTCAAGGAACTGGCTGAATCCTATCTAATAAAAGAGAAACATGGTAATTA
>NW_005219056.1:0-214 GCF_000412655.1 Myotis brandtii
CTTCATTAAATGGTGTTGGAAAAACTGAACAGATACACGTAAAAAAGTGAAACTAAACCACTTTCTTAAACCATATAAAAACTAGAGGCTCAGTGCACAAAATTCACGCACTCGGGGTGGGGGTCCCTCAGCTCAGCCTGCGCCATCTTGCAGTCTGGGAGCCATCAGGGGATGTCCGACTGATGGCTTAGTCCTGCAGTCAGACATCCTTAGT
>NW_005219057.1:0-214 GCF_000412655.1 Myotis brandtii
AGATTTGTTTTTTAATTCTCATTCGAGAATATGTTTAATGAGAGGAAGAGAGAGAGAGAGAGAGTAACATCGATTGGTTGCTTCCCATATATGCCCTGATGGGGGATTGAACCGGGAGCATAGGTATGTGCCCTGACTGATCTGCAACCTTTTTGGTGTATGGGATGATATTCCAAAAAACTGAGCCACCCGGCCAGGGCTGAGAGAATTTTTT
>NW_005219058.1:0-214 GCF_000412655.1 Myotis brandtii
ACATTAGCTACTTCACATCCTAAGTGTTTGCTTTTAACACTCCTTCCCTCTTCATAGTTATGAGCTCCATCAATGAGAGAATCTTCCCTTATTTATCATTGTCCTCATGCCCAGCACAAGGCTGGCACACCGCAACAACTCGATAAATGTTTGCACATGGACGGTGCTTATCTCTTCACATCCCAAAACACATATGTAGCCGAAAAATGCAAAT
>NW_005219059.1:0-214 GCF_000412655.1 Myotis brandtii
ACGGTCACAGAAAGGGTTCATGTATGGGTACAACAGCGTAATATGATTTACATTTCAAAGAGATTGTTCTTATTCCAATGAGGAAAATACATTGAACTGAGTCAAGAATGGAACAGACAGGAAACTGCGGAAATAATTCAAATTAGAGATGATATGACATAGATCAGGAAATAGTTATGGGTATAGAAAGATGTGCATTCATTTGAGATATATT
>NW_005219060.1:0-214 GCF_000412655.1 Myotis brandtii
CTGTGAGCTCTGCGGGGAGAGGAGGCACCTGGCTGGGTGGACGAGTTGCCTTGTCCTCAGAATCCGAGGGAAGGTTGCCAGGAACCAAGGGCCAGAAGCCCTGCAATGGAGGCTGACGGAGAAGATGGTGAAGTACCCAGTACCCAAGTCTGACCTGCAGCGGCTGCTGGGCCCGGAGAAGAAGAGAACCTCTCTGGCATTTCCTAGACAGTGG
>NW_005219061.1:0-214 GCF_000412655.1 Myotis brandtii
GTATTTTAAAAGCCTTCCAGGCCATGGATTCTGACAGATGACCAGCTGGTCTGTGAACTACCTGAGAGCCAACACCAGATACTGCCAATTTTTATATCCTACATAGCACCTCGCAACCAGGATCCCGTTACTGTTGAACGGATGAATAGATGAACACATGTTCAACAAAGTCAAGGTTGGCATGAGAGGGTCTTTGTAGACGTGGGCTTTTCAT
>NW_005219062.1:0-214 GCF_000412655.1 Myotis brandtii
CCTCCCCTGCAGGCCTGATTGCCCATAACTGCCCTCCTCTGCAGACCCAGTCCCCCCTAAATTCCCTCCCCTGCTGGCCTGGTCTCCCCCAATTGCCAACCCCTACTGGCCCAGTCACCCCTAATTGCCCTCCCCTGAAAGCCTGATCACCCCCAACTACCCTCCCTTGAAGGCCTAGTCCCTCCCAACTGCCCTCCCCTGCTGGTCTGATCAC
>NW_005219063.1:0-214 GCF_000412655.1 Myotis brandtii
TCTCTCAGGTCTTCTTTCCTGGTTTTAAAAAGTTGGGGTTAGTTTTCAACATCTAAAAACAAGGGCTTTGTATTTTTAAAAATGTAAGTATCTGGCTGCTCTGAACAATTTGATAACCCTGGGCCAGCCCTCCTGCGTATTACCATTGGCTTGAGTTGAGTCCCATGTTGCCTCTTTGGAAATACTCTCTCCAGTTGGTCCACATTGTCTCCCT